>NC_063446.1:2147268-2243054 GCF_020379485.1 Brassica napus
TGCTTACTTCTTCAGAATTTCCAAACAAGGCGAGTTACAACACTATTCGGTCCTTCATGCTGTCAACGGGTGGATTGTTCACTGACCCCCTACTCATGAGCCTTCATGCCATAACGCATTTCCGCAATCTGTTCGGCCTAGACTTGTTGCAACCGCTTCAACTTCACTCCTCTCCTGACTGGTTTACTCAGCTCTCTGGTTTCACTCCTACTCCGGCTCATGTTATTGCAATGACTATAATCCCAACTGCTGAGGAGATTCAGAAGCTTCTATTCAAAATCAATCCTAACAAAGTTCCAGGTCCTGATGGTCTCACATCTGAGTTCTACAAGTCTTCTTGGAGTTTCTTAGGAACGGAGGTACTCTCCTCGATTTCGCACATCTTCCACTACTCCTTCATGCCAGCTTCCACGAACTCTACAATACTCGCACTAGTTCCAAAGCGCCCAGGAGCTTCTGCCATTACTGATTTTCGCCCTATTAGCTGCCTTAACACTCTCTACAAAGTTGTAGCTAGACTTCTTGTCAGGAGGATAAAATCTATTTTGCCAGAGCTCATTGTTCCTAACCAGACAGCTTTCGTTAAAGGCAGGTTAATAGTGGAGAACACGGTCTTAGCAGGGGAACTTGTAAACGGTTATCATCGAAAGACAGGGCCAAAAAGGATTACCATCAAGGTGGATATAGCTAAGGCTTTCGACACTCTCTCCTGGGAATTCTTATTCAACTGCCTCGAGGGTCTGCATCTCCCGCCACTTCTGGTGGGTTGGCTTCGTGCGTGCATCTGTACACCTAACTTCACCGTCAGCTATAACGGTAGAGTGCACGGACACTTCAAGGGTAACCGGCGACTTAGGCAGGGAGACCCCCTTTCTCCCTATCTCTTTGTCATTGCTATGAATATGCTCTCCCTCATGCTGAATAAAGCCGCCGCTGACTTGAAGATCAAGTACCATCACAAGTGTAGCAAGTCCAAGCTCACCCACTTATGTTTTGCCGACGACCTGTTGATCTTCATGGATGGTTCCCTTGGCTCAGTACAGAATCTTCTCCAGGTACTGAAAGAGTTTGAACTGCGCTCTGGCCTTGCTGTAAGTGTACAGAAGTCTTCATTGTATGCCTCCGGTTTATCGCAACAGGAGATAGATGTCATTAAGGTGTCTAATGGGACTCTACCAGTGCGCTATCTTGGTGTTCCCCTCTGCACAAAGAAGTTAACAATAGCAAACTGTGAGGTTCTGATACAGCAAGTCAAATCAAAATTCACTTCATGGACTGTAAAGACACTGTCGTTTGCTGGGAGGCTACTCTTAATCAAAACAATCATTGCGGGTATTACTAACTTATGGTGCTCAACCTTCCTACTTCCTAAAGCTTGTATAAAAAGAATAAATTCCTTGTGTGGTCTATTCCTGTGGAAAGGTAGACTTGATGCGCATCACTCGGCTAAGGTATCTGGGAAGTGGTGACTAAGGAAAAAACTTGTGGTGGACTAGGGGTAAAGGACCTATTAACTTGGAACAAGGCGTGTTGTATAAAACTGATATGGTTGCTGTTCTTTCAAGCAGGATCAATTTGGGTGGGATGGTTCAAGGCAGAAGTTCTAAAAGGCTCCCTTTCAAATTTCTGGACTATGAGACCTTCCACATCAAACTCATGGCTTGTTAATAAGCTTTTCAAGCTTAGAGATGAAGTCTATACCTGGATAAGGATGCAAGTAGGCAATGGAGAATCATGTCGCTTCTGGTCAGATAATTGGTCCCCCTTTGGGAAACTTTCACAGTTTCTGCTCTCAGACCAAACTTCAGGTATGGGTATAAGCTTGAAAACAACTGTAGCGGACCTTTTTGTTGATGGAAACTGGAGACTTCCTCCTCCGCGCTCTGAAAGTATGCTTCAACTCCACATATTCTTCACAACATTAGGTCTGACTGAGACGGAGGATCGCTATGAGTGGATAGTCAGTGATAAACCGTCATCAAGATACAGTACAAGCGAGATATATCGAAAGCTGAGGGACAGGGAAGAGACAGTACCGTGGGCATCTATTGTTTGGATTGGTAGAGGAATTCCATGCCACAACTTCCTAACTTGGTTGTTTGTACCGAATAGATGCCCAACTAGGGACCGTCTTATAGGCTGGGGACTTCAAACGGATGGGGCTTGTCTTCTCTGTAGTCAGGCTGCTGAATCAAGGGACCATTTATTCTATCTGTGTCCGTATAGTTGGGGAATTTGGGTGGAGATTTCCAGAAGATGTCACCTGCAACCGCTGAGGAATTGGGATCAAACTTTGCTTTCCATGCAGACACTACAAGGGAACAAAATGGCAAAGAAACTGACATTGTTATGTTGGCAATCGACGATATACTGGGTATGGCAGGAGAGGAACAAAAGGTTACACAAACAATCAATACCGTTCACAGGATGCGGTCATCAAACTGATCACCGATCGCATCAGCGGTTACAGGTTTGATTCTCCGATCATCTCCTCTCGCTATATGCAGCTTTGGCTTTTGACGGCATCGTAATTGAGATTAGCGAACTTGGAAGTCGATTCAGTTACTTGGGCTATTTGGGCCAAATCTGATCTTTTAAATTATGGTTTTAATGATGGGTTGTTAACTAAGGTGGGTCTATAACCATGAATATATGCATGTGCTTGTAAAACATTTGCTTTCTTTTATATATAAATATGCAAGCCTTTTGTCAAAAAAAACAGCCACAAAGAAAACGTTTAAAATGACGATTTTACCCTTGCCAACCTGTCATCTGCGACTCGACCAGAGTAGCAGTGGGCATGGAGTTTTTGAACTTTCTTATTACACACTGTGGGTCCTTCATGTTGTGCTTGTTTCTTCGTCCAAGAAGACCCGGTAAGTAAAAAGGTCCTCCACCCAACCCGGGTCTATAGGTATACAATGACTAGCGTAGGACTGAAGGTAGCAGATTAGAGCTGTTATGAGTTGGTTATATAGTTGGTGAATAGGAAGGAATAATAGGACTGGTATAAGCTTCCAAGATGTTTAGCCGCTCAGCGCCTTTTTTTGAACACCATTTAGCCACTCAGCTATTAGCCATTTAGGAGTGGTATATATATATATATCTCTAAGACTTAATGTGGCACATTAGAGCTGTTGTGACTGGATTAGTGACTACTGAATAGTTAACAAGTGGTGAGTCTCTCTCTCATTCATCAATCTTTTGGTTTGCTTCCTCTGTATGACATAAAGCTTTTGGCAGTGGACATTGCAATAGCGTCTGATCCTGAACAAGAGTTATTTTTGATTGGCCATGAAAAAGGGTGGCAAAGTCGGTGGTTGCTTAATCCCTGAGTTAATAGAAGCCATGGCAGCAACAAAGGAATTTGATAATCTTGACAGAATCGAAGAGGTAGAGAAGACTTGTAAACGTTTCATCTCATCTCCAATAAATATATCGTCAGTGGATATAATAAAACGTAACATGTGTTGGTTACATACTATAGGTTCCCTCTCTTTAGAAATATATAGCCGAGCCTTGCAAGAAGAACGTTACTATGAATGATCCAGAATCTGTGTCTGCATCACATTGCACCCCAAACGGACGGTGGAGGCATGCCATCATCACTCGAACCTATCTCACCGTCTCCCAGTGCAATGGGTATTTGAGAGCTTTCATCAGCTGGAGTTGGCTTAGCAACGCTGAAGATTTCTGGCATGCATTTTCACCATCCCCAAACTTAACATGAACTTTGATAAACAAAACTAGATGACATTCATACCACAATAAAAAAAAAAAGGAAAGAAAAACAAGCTTTTTACCATTTTAGAGACTTGAGGAGACGGCCTTGCTCAAAGAAGAGAACTTTGCAAACGATACAAGTAACTTTGCAAGCTTCCTGCAAATCAGAAACAACAATTAAGAATCCATCTCAATATGGGAATAGCCAAGCAACATTTGTGCAAGAGAAGTTACCTCGTCTGATCCACATGCCCTCATGAAACTTAGCTGGAAAAAGTGCTAATGACTTCAAACAGACCACAAAACAGCAGTTAAAGAACAAATCAATTGCAAACTCTACCTGTCCCAAGACTAAATAAAAAATACAATTCTTACTTACCTCTGTTCATCTTTTTCAACTCCTCTAACCAAAAGAAGCTAAAGGACAGATATATCGAGATTTAGGGTTTAACTGGAATTTGCATCAGTTGACTTAATGATGAAAACACACAACACAAGGGTAATGTTGTGAGTAGAGGTGTTTGAGTTTAAGAGGTGTTGTAAATAGAGCCGTAAACCAGGCTAGCCCACGTCCATTAGCCCATATCCATTTATCTATTTATTGTTTGTGGACAAAGATTGACAATGTCCATTAGGAACAATGTTCATTAAGGACCAGACCCACTAACACTCATGTTTACATGGACTGCAATAGACCATATAAGAAAAATTTAAATTTTAATCTATAAGCCTAGAAATTTTACGGTTTTGGCGGAAAACTCGATTTTGCGGTTTCGATGAAAAAATCAATTTTGCAGTTTTGTCGGAAAAACTTGGGTTTTGACGGACAAACTCGATTTTCCGGTTTTGACAAGAAAACTCGATTTTTCAATCTTGCAAAGAAAACACAATTTTCCGGTTTTGGCGGGAAACTCGATTTTCTGGTTTTGGCAGGAAAACTCGATTTAACGGTTTTGGCAGAAAAACTCGATTTTTCGGTTTTGGCAGGAAAACTTGATTTTGCGGTTTTGGCGGGAAAACTCGATTTTACGGTATTGGCGGAAAAACTCGATTTTGCAGTTTAGGCGGAAAAACTCGATTTTGCGGTTTTTGCGGAAAAACTCGATTTTGCGGTTTTTGCGGAAAAACTCGATTTTGCGGTTTTTGGCGGAAAAACTCGATTTTGCGGTTTTGGCGGGAAAACTCGATTTTCCGATTTTGGCGGAAAAACTCGATTTTCCGGTTTTGGTGGGAAAACTTGATTTTGTGGTTTTGCCCGGAAATGAGTTTCCGGTTGTGGCGGAAAAAAATGTTTTTGCGGTTTTAGCGAGAACACTTGATTTTATGGTTTTGTCGGAAAATTCGATATTAAATTTTAAAAACCCTAACTTTTGTGACCATTGGACCGCCAATGTCCACATAGTCCAAATCCATTAACGCCCATTACCATTGGTCTTGTGATTCTTATCCATTTATAATCTGCATGGACAAATGGGTGTCACCAAAATAGATCCATTTATATTTTTGGACATGGCAACCAATTGCCCACCCATTTGACAGCTATAGTTGTAGATTGATCCTGATCTGGATTGCTCGTTACGTCTATGCTTAATGTAATTAGATTTTTTGGTCAGATTAAGCTTGATCACTGACTTGTGTTGTCTTGGAGTGATATATATAACTCTGGAGTTGGTTGATTAGAAAGGGTGCCTGAAGAATAAAGCTTCGCTTCTGGGTCGGTCTTACCCATTTGGCAAAGTATAAAGTTTCTGAGCTCTTTAAGCTCAACAATCTAAATCATCATCATAACTTTTTCCTGATGATACCTCCTGATCTATATATACTTCATATGGAAATAACAACAAACAAGTAAAAATCAAAACGGGTCCTCTTTTCTGATAAGTTTGGTGAGTGAATGCTTTCTCATGTCATAACATTTAAGAGAAAGACAGAGCAGGTCTACATGAATCAACAAACAAACAAAGAACAAAAACTTTATTCAGCTGTAACAAACTTAGAAACTGGGAAAAGAAAAGAAAAAAACTCGCACTTCTTTGTCTTGAATCTTTTGGTGATCTCTCAGTTCAGTTCTCCTCAGCTGCGGGTTTATCAATAAAAGTCTTCTTTATCCAATCAAATGGCTGCGATGAAACAAAATGAGATATGATACAAGTAACAATTCTTAAAGCGTTCATGAATCACCCACCACTATTCAAGAGGAATGGGCTTACTTGTACGACCCATATGGCGCCGGCTGCGGCGGCGATACCCCATCCCGCGGCGGCTTGTATATCCACCGATTGGATCTTTGGCTTCAAGGACTTGAGCGCACCTCCTCCTCCTCCTGGCATAACTGCTTCGATCTCTATCGAATCGACTCCCCCACACAAAGATCCTTAAAATGAAATGACGAATGTTTCGCCATTAAAAGAGAACTTCTTTCGACCTAGTCAAACGCTTCTTTTCACACTGCGTACCGTCCTACGTGTAAAAACTTGAACAACGTGCCGTTTATACTGTTTTCATTCGGAGACCTTTCGTTTTCGGGCTTTATATATATTTGGGTCCAGATTCGGTTAATATTTCTTCAATTTGAGTCTGTTATAAATGTATAACTCTGTTTAACTCGAATACATTTCGAGTTTTGATGATTATACTTTAGTTTTTAGCATATTTTAAATGTCATATCAAAATAAGAGTTGAAATAGTATTTTTAAGTACTAAGTTTTATATACTTATTTTATATACTAATTCAGATTTTTGATGATCGATTAATAATTACTTCGAATTCATGTATACTTTCTACCACCTTGATCCATTAGAATGTTTGTTTTTACAGCTCGAACAGGATACAAATTCGAATTTTTGGGGTCAGTTTGGTTTGGATCTCTAGATTGTTCATTCATATTTTTGTTTTTCAAATCGGCCCCGAAGCAATCAATATATCAAAAGAAAAGCTAAACCACCTCTTATAACATTCACTTATAAGAACAACAAAAAGAGCTATCAATATCCAAACAACCAACAAAATCATCATTCTATATTGGAGAACCAAGCTTCTCATTGCTCTTTCTTGGACTTTGTGGTTTACTAGCGGGTCGACGACCCTTATCATTAGGACCACCAATCACACCCCATTTCTCAAACTACGTCTGTCGTCTAGCCTTCGCCCTTTCTTTCTCCTCTTCAGATTTCTTGGAGTAACAATAAGTGTTGAATCCTAAAACCGATAATATAGTTTAAGGATCTTAATCAAACAATAAGTAGTGTTTTAGGGGCCAAAGATTTCGTTTATTGAAGTGTTAAACTAGATGCAGGGAATGACTAACTTGTCGTCAATTGCTATTTCTCTCTCGGTTTCTCTCTCTTGGACTTGTATTTTCCGTCTTTCTCTTGCTCTCCTTTTATTGACTATTTGTGGTTTAGATTCTACCTTCTCCCATCATTGCTTCCCTGGCTTGGAATAGTGTCGGCCGAATTGTTGACAGCTACGTTCAGCGTCGTAGTAGGATGTTAGCGTATTTTCCTTTACCAACACTCGGTTGCATGTGTCAGGTCCACCTGACGAGTAAGTAAGTCGTCTGACTCTTCGTTGATTGGGCTCTTGCCGGGCTGCGCTTCTTCTTCATATCTCTATTATTTTATTGGGCCGAGTTAACTCTCGGGTCCTGATGGTGATATGGGCCCATATCCAATTGTAAAGACAAGAAACTCCATACTCATACTTTGGAGCTTCCATGTCTTCATCACTAAAGGCTGCTTGCATCCGTAGCAGAGTTTATGAGTTCCTTGAGCTAAACCATGTTCCACAGATGCACGCTTGTCGAACACAAAGTATTTCCCTTCCCAAAAACTCTCTGTTTTAGGGACTTCTTCTAGGTACTTCAGTATCCCACCTTTTAGTGATACATACACCTGATAAAGAAATAATGTTAAATACCTCTTCGAAACCAAAGCTCAATGGTTAGAGGTTGTATTTAGGTTAAACCTCTTCGAAACCTTGGCTTAGAAGTAAACTTGAAGCTTTCTCACGCCTGATTCCTCCAATGCAGTACATTGCAATCCGTGGCAGCGTCTTTGCCTAATCAGCTTTGTCTTCTTTCTCCACAATTCCTTGTGTTTCATTGCCTTGTTGCTTCAACGCAAACTGATCCCCCACCCATGATGGAATCATGGAAAGTGTCTAAACGCTGTGGTACGTGGATCAACAGCTCCTTTAAACTTCCCAATCCTAGTCTCATACGTATTGCGCACATCAATCACTACCTGAAACATCTCACCAAGAGTAAACAAAGACACAAGATCTTGACTGATCTTGCTAGCAATTACATTAGCATTTCAAACTCAAGAGGCTGCCGTACGTATAAGGGTAGTGGGGATGACTTAAGATATAAAACAGAAGTATTAGTAAATAATGATAATGCATGGCTACATAACTATGAGTTGGGTCTAGTTGAATTATTGACGAGATTATACCTTTCTATACGTTTTTATTCCTGTTGTATCTAAATATTGAAACAATATAAAATTGTTTGTCCAAAGCCAGAAGTGGCCTTTACCATCCTTTCATTTTTTTGGCTTGATGCTTAATTAATTATTCTTAATATAAAAATTATCCTATTGGGTATTTGAACGAAATAGATTCAACTTAGACATTATTAAGCTATATGTTCCATTTAATTTCATCAAGGTTCTTGACAGATCATTATCCAGATTCAAGAGTAGTCTTTAACCATGGTGTATTGCTTCTTGTTCAGAACTCACAGGTGTCTCCACTTTCCTCAAACCATTCAAACGGACATCCCTCTGTATAAATGCCAACATGGAGAACGATAGATGAAGAAGATTAGAAAAACGTCATAAGCCTAAGGGACTAAGAAATGAAATAGTATGAATGTAATACTTAAAAGATAATCCGTCAATGTTCAAACTTCAACATAAAAATTGAAACAACAATAAGTAAACTAGTTCATATCTCTGTCTGGAACAAGTGCAAGTCTATCCTCCTAAATGTGTGAACAAGTGATCAACTAGAGATATAACCGAAGGGAAGCATACACAACAGGGGACATGCTAATCTGAATGAAATTGAAATCAAAATTAAAGCTAGAGATTGTATAACCTATACAAAACATAGAACATACTAACCTCTGCTGACATCCAATTTCTAGGGCTGCCTCTATGCCTTCGTGTGAAAGAATTTGTCCCAAGCTTTGTTGAAAATTGTCTTGCAATTTTCCCACATGTTTTCAGGTCTAAGTGGGTCCTCCCTTGAAGAAAATATTTGAAAAAAATAGAAAAGTCAGTTCATATTACAAAATCGAAATTGAATGATTTAATGGAAAATAAAATGTACACTCATTGCAACAGCTTTATCAATCCCGTATGCTCTAATTGGATGGATTCTCAAATTTCCAATCTTCAATATATTGTTTAATTTCATTTATCTTGAAAATAATGAAGATGACACCAGTTCCACAAAAACACAAAATAATTAGTACAAGTTCTTATAAGAAATAAAATAAAAGACCTGATAGAGAGGAAAGAGCTTAGAGAAAAGCGTCGGTGTCCCCCGACGACCGGTGGCGCGTCCGCGCGCGTGCCGGCGTCGGTGGTTCACCTTTTTTCGGTTAAGTCAAAGTTCTCCGCTGTGGGCTTCGATCTACCGATTCTCCCGACATGCTGACGTCTCTGGGCTAGGGTTTTGCGTCAAGGAAGGATCGGCTTGTACGGTGCTCCCTACGGCGGCGATGCTGTTTTCTCTGGATCCGTGGTGAGGGGCGAAGAACGGTTAATCGAAGCAGCAGTCGGCTCGTGAGTTCAGTTGTTATTCCCGGGGAGATGGAGGCTTCCACAGATCCGTCGCCGCCGGCTTTTGTTTCCGCAAGGTGGGAGTTTTCTGGCTTCGCCTTCGTCGGCTTTAGTTCCTGGAAGGTTAAGGCTACCGTAGCTTCTCCTTGCCGGTTTAAGTCTTTAGATGTGGTCCTGGAGTTTTTTCGGGGTTTAGTTTGTGAATCGGGTGGTTTCTTGCATGTCGCTCTAGAGCTAAAGCGCTTGAAGCGCTGGCCTTGTCGGATGAGCTCTCGAAGAGCGATGATGCTCTCCGACGGATAGATAGAGTTGAAAGAACAGTTATGATTTCGGAGGAGGCTCGTCAGGTTCTGAGCTCCGACGGAAGTAAGTTGGGGTGATGTGGTTCCGGTGTTGTGCCGGGGCGGAGATGGTTAAGTCGAGGCGGTGGAGACGCGTTTGCTCTTATGGTTGAGATGCTTCCACGTATCTAGCATTGGGTCTTCTTCAAGCGCGTGTTTGGGCTCCGTTTGACCGGGTAGTTTGGTTGGGCCGTAGGCCCGTTTAAGGAGTCTCGTTGTTTTCTGGGTTGTTGGCTTTCGGCCTTCTTTTATGTATTTGGGCCTTTCGGCTTTCACTTTGGGCTTGGCCGTCCATTAATAAAAATCAACCAGTTGGGGGAAAAAAAAAAAGACACCAGTTCCACCTAAGATGCATCCAGATATCCACACTTTGTGATTTCCACATGAACAGTGTAGCTGTTTAGCTGTTTGGAAAAACAAAAAGTCAAATCAAACACTAACATCATCTATCTACTTAAAACTAGAGCACATTGTCAATAATGAATGAGAAGGGATATAAATACTTAACATATAGACTTCACAGGATATAAATACTTAACATATAAACTTCACAAAAAGTTGGAAACAAAATAAGTAAACTAGTTTATGTCTCAGTCCGAAATGATTAGCGATTCTGTCCTCTTAAAGCTGTTTCCTTTCTTGGAACTCAATTTGTGCAGTAAATAAAAACTGCACTTCAACTAAATGTGTGCATTATACTATATCATTTAATTAAATTATGTACCATTTAAAAATACATAAATATGTTTATTTTGAAATTTTCATTGAAAAAGTATTGAGATCTTTTATTTTAATTTTAAATTTGCATCGAAAAAATATCACATCGAAAATTTTGGGATTAATGGTTTAAATTTTTTGCTACATCAAATATACAAATGTTAATAGTCCATATGAGTATGAAATCTCAATAACTAATTTATATTAAAATATACTATATATTTATGTCAATGTCATTGAAATTAAATTATATACCATATAAAATAAATAAAATAATTTATTTATTTATTTACCATAAAATATTGTAAATAAACAAGATGTATTATTTTGATTTATGTGATTATTCTAATCTCTTATATATTAATTGAGAAACAATTGATTACTCTAACAAGTGTAAGATTTTACTAATTAATACTATTCGAAAATATTACAAGAGATCAATACAACGAAGATTTACTTAGAAGCTATTGAAATCACCTAGCGAGAACATGGACTGCACAACAAATTTGCTTTCCTAACCCTAACCCTCTTTCAATTCGTCACAACACCGACAAAGAGTATAGGAAGTGTTGATTGACAATCTGAAATGGTAACGTTTTTTACGTTCATCCCATTGTTTTCCTTAAATGGGCCTAGAACAATTTTTAATGATTAACTAAATACGCCACGTACATAGTAAAATGTGTTTTGGTTTAAAAATTGTTGCATATCCAAAATCAATATGAACCATCATCATTTTCGTTTCAAATTTTGTTACAATAAAAAAATATAGGGTTGGGCAAAAAATCCAAATCCAAAAACCGAACCAAACCCGATCCATAAAATAGTACCGAACTTTAACCAAAGTTGGTTAGATATCAGAATGGGTTCAAAATTTTGTTATCTAGAGAACAGAAATAGAACCTGATCTGAACCAAAATATTTCGGGTATCCGAAAAAATCTGAACCAGATTTATATACTTAAATATATTAATCATTTCTAAATTTAATATCTAAAAGAATATACATAATATATATGATGTTTTTAAGTTGTCCAAAATACTCAGAAATATATACAAATAGTTATAAGTACATATTTAAAATAGCTAAACGAAAGGTCTGAGCCTACGAAAATTAACCTGTGCGCCACAGGGAAACCGTTGACTCGCCGCCTTCGCGGTCGCCGCAGGCGACCGAGCACGCCATCCTCGCGACCAGCGTCGCTGAAGACCCTTAAGGAACAAACACTCGACCGGATTGATAAAGAATGGATATGAACTCCAAAGGAGAACTGGATGGGATGAATGGTGACACAAAAGGCTGCGGAAAGACCTCTTGATACTACCAGACTTCGATCGTTGCCGGATGTGACGCACCTGTCCAACAGAAGAAGGATCGAAACTTGGAGATAACCTCACCAAGAAACTAAGAGGTGTTATAAACAAAGAACAAAGAGATAAACTCATAAAAAGGAGAAAACAATCTGTTTTATTTCGTGGCTTATGAGCCATATATATAGGATATGTAGTCAAAGAAAGCCATAAACAATTATGGAAAATACAAACCTAGGAAAAGACAACATTGACTAGAAAATAATAAAGGGAGTCAAAGTTGTTGAAATTGATGAAGACTGGGCAAAGTGACTTCTCCTTCTGTCCAGGTTCATTCTGGTCTTGCTGGTACTTGGTGTAAGGATCAGGACGTGATCAGGACGATCCACACGGCCTGTCGGGTGATTAACACGAATGGACTGAACTATCGGATGATCTGCTGAACCAAGTTGTGTACTGTTGTGAAACAAGTCCTTGGACAGCTCAAATATCCATGCCTTAGTGAAATATGAAAGATAAAAATCCATCATAGGGTCGGACACTGAAGCAAGAACTTCAGCACAGCCTTCGGGACACACGGGACGCACTAAAAGGGCCATAAGGGAAAATCTGTGAACATCTTTGGATTCTTCTCGTTCCAAGTGGATTCTGACTTGACGAACAGTTTTAGAATGTTGAAATGGTTGGGAAAGAAGTGATGTGGGTCGATCAATTCCATCTCTAGGTCGTGGTTCAAGACTGAGCTCCATTACGGGTGTATGTGGGTCGATGCAGTGGACAGAACGTGCGGTACAGTCGGGGTGATAGGATGGGACAGTATACTTAAAATACTAAACTACTTAAATATCTATTGATTTCCTATCCATGTATTTAAGCTAAACCAATTTTTATGTTAAGCATACATTATTCAAATTTATATGTTATATATTATTTTTATTTTTATTTTTTGAAGAATTTAAAGTATATATTAACTTTAATTTTTTTAAAAATTAAATAGGTTATCCGAACCAAAACCCAAATGAAATCCGCAAAGATTCGAACCGAACCAAACCGCAAAGATCTGAACCTAACCGAATCAAATGGTACCCGAATGCCACTTCTAATCAAATATAAAAAAAATAATTGATAACAAAATGTATATTGTTTATAATATTTAATAGAATATATTTTAAAAAATTTAACTCGCGCAGAGGGCGGATTATCATCTAGTTACTAAATATCATCAATTATTTTAACATCAAATTTATGAAAACTTTACAACATTCTATACATAATATATATTTTCATATAATATTTATATTCCGGAATTCGCGGGAAACCATCTAGAATACAAAAAGGAGAACTGACGAGAATATCTAGTAAATATGATTGGATTACATAACTTTCTATTGATAAAAAGAATAGCTTTGTACAGTTCAGTGCCCTGGTTTCACTATACTATACTAAGGCACAGTGAGCGTTATGAAATTGTTTCAAAATCGAACGTTGGTGCACGTGGGAAAGAAGAGAACATAATGAAACAATTTCAAAATCGATGATTGTCGCACGTGGGAAGAAGAGAACATTATGAAATAACCGAAAATCCGGTTCAGTTTGGTTATGAAACAATTTCAAAATCTCTTTCTCTCCCCTATTTCCCTAGAAAATTAAATTCTCTCTGCTTTGAATTCCATCAAAGATTCATCAGAGGTAACGAAGTATTTTCGCTTTTGGGAATCTCTTTCCATTAATTTCGATCACCTTTTGGAATTGATGATGTGGTTTGGATTTGAATTTATCTAGTGGATTGAATCTGATTTTTGTTTTCAGCAAACATCGAGAATCTAAAGATGCAAGAGGCGAGAGACAGAACGGAGAGTGTCGTAGGCGCGGGGGGCGGGGGGGGGGGGGGGGGGAACCCACGAATTGGTTGAAGAAGGAACCATGCTGCTGATTGTTCAATGGTTAAGTAATCGACAAGATCCGATGGAAGCCGATTTAAGGCTGTTTGAACCAAATCAACCTGAAACAAAAGCAAATGGGATGAGTATGAATCAAACTAATAATAAAAGAGAGTAATGAAGGTGATAAGATGAGAAGAATGGTCGGATGCAATGGAGCTAAGCATGCTGGTTGTATAACACTCTCAAGCTTTGGCTGGTGGATGAGATGGATCGATCGATAAGGATTGACTCGCTCAATAAATGGACGAACAGGTTGCCTTGAATTACACAAGACTCTCTGGGCGTGGATTCTTTAGGACTTAGTGAATCTCACACAAATAACTAGAGAAATAACAACAAAAAATACACAACTTTGTTAAAAGAAAAACTGTTTTCTATTACTTTCAATGATCAACGTTGATTTACAAAGACAAACTAACTGAGCTTATGTAGGCTCGACCTTAGGACTCTCTAACAGTCTAAAAGTGATAAAAGGAAACTAATAAAGTCAAAATAATAAACTTGGAAGCAAAGGGAATTGATGGCTCCATGAAAACTAGCTGTTGGAGGCTTAATGATGAGAAACTAGGCTCGACCTTAGGACTCTCTAACAGTCGAAAAGTGATAAAAGGAAACTAATAAATTCAAAATAATAAACTTGGAAGCAAAGGAATTGATGGCTCCATGAAAACTATCTGTTGGAGGCTTAATGATGAGAATCTTGGTCAAATGAATGTAGATGGTGTTCTCCTTGTATCTGGATGGTTTGAGGGGGTAAGTGAGCATCCCGGGAATCTTATTTATGGTCTGGAAGGTGCTGATGTCATGCATAGACTGAAGGAAAAAGAGCTGTTGGAGTTTTAATGCTTGAGACTCCAAATAAGGCAAGTTGAAGTAAATGAGAATCCGCTTGATCCTCTGGGGCTGGTGAATCTAAGGAAATCCTGGATGTCTTCTTGATGGATGCGATGATCTCCTGGATTCCAAAGAAAGGTTTAGTTCGAGCCAAATTGAAGAGGTTGGCAACTTGTCATAATTGATGTCGGTTTGGCCGTTTTGGGAAATTGATTGCATCTTGGTTTCCCTCGACCAATTCTTCTGATATTGAGCTTTCTGGAAAGCTAAGACATTCATCTTGAAGCCCATGATTTATTCTAGAGAAGGTTGCTTCATGGCGGGATTGAAATCCACTTCTAAGAGTTGATACTCGCAACTGGATGGGCTGGAAAACCTCCAATTTGTAAAATCCATAAATCTTTACTCCGTGAAGTTTTTCTTGTAATTCTAAGCCTCGGTGATGAATGGTTGAGTTGAATTTCTCTGGGAATTTGTTTCTTGCCAAAATTCTTATGGTTGTTGAGATGCACTCTTTGAAATGAACCTCTGTCTCTGGTACCTCCTAGATGGCCGACTTGGAAGGTTTGGTGAGACTCTGGTTGGACCTCAGATTTCATGACTAAAACAGATAAGCCGGTGGACTACGCGGCGATATTCGCCATCAACAGACGCCATCACGGTGTGTTACTCGACGAGGCAGCCTCACGATTCGGTGCGTTTGAACATCCAATTCAGAGATTGCCATCGGGTTCTCGGGTGTATGCACAACCTGAATCTTTGCTTGGAGGAAATTACAGTTCATGGAGGCCTGATAGTGGTAATGAGAGTGGTTACAGTCCGTTTAGAAGGGAGAAATTGTCTTGGTCTAGGCGAGGAAAAGATGGTGCTTTACGGAGTTTACTACCTTCTTGGTACACGAGGACCCCTCTACGTGATATAACTCATATCATACGGGTATATTAATGAACCTTTCTTCTGGTTATAATCAATTTCGGTACTATGATTTTGTTGAGTCTTTAGTTTACTTGTTGCGTGGGTCTCCTAGTCCTTCCTTTTCGGCTGAATTATGAGTGGTTTGAGTCTGAATATCCATTTAAGGAGGCTTGGTTAGCCTTTTTTGTTTAAGCTGAGTCATAAAGCCAAAGGCTTTGGTTATCCTTTTGTGTGTTTGTTCTGCTGGTCTGGTTTTGTGGCTTGGTTAGATGGACAGTGGTTTTGCCGACTCTTTAGTTTATTCATTGGGTCTCTTAGTCCCTCCTTTTTAGCTGAATTATGACCGGTTTGTTTCAGAATATTCATTGAAGGGCCTATTTGTGTAAGCTGAATCAGAAAGCCAAAGTCTTGCTTAGTCTTTTGTGTGTTCATTAGGCTTGCTTTGTCTTTTGTGTGTCTGATATAGGTTTATGTCTGAATATTCATTGAAGTACGTGTGTAAGCTTTTATTGCACTAGTCTTGCTTATACTGGCGGTTTATTCTGTTTATGTCTTTGTCTAGGGCTACTGAGATGGCTACTGAGAGGAGGAGGAGGAGGAGAAGAAGAAGAAGAAGAAGGAGAAGAAGACGAGATGGTATGCGAGTAAATGATGGTCTGGAGAGTGAGACTCCAACTAAGCAACAAGTTTATGTTCTTGATACTCCAGTTGCTGGTGTGAGAGTAGGCGATAGCCTGGAGAGTGAGACTCCAACTCACCAACAACTTGGTGTTCTTGAAACTCCAATAGCATCGGCAGATGAGTACAATTTTGTAATGGTTAGCCTTTTATGAAAGCTGAGTCATAAAGCCAAAGGCTTTGGTTAGCCTTTTGTGTGTTTGTTCTGCTGGTCTGATATGGGTTTTACGGCTTGGTTAGATGAACAATGGTTTTGCTGAGTCTTTAGTTTACTCATTGGATCTCTTAGTCCCTCTCTTTTAGCTGAATTATGATTGGTTTATTTCTGAATATTCATTGAATGGCCTATTTGTGTAAGTTGAATCAGAAAGCCAAAGTTTTGCTTAGTCTTTTGTGTGTTCGTTAGGCTTGCTTAGTCTTTTTTGTGTCTGATATGGGTTTTGCGGCTTGGTTAGATGGACAATCGTTTTGGTGAGTCTTAGTTTCCACATTGGGTCTCTTAGTATCCTCCTTTTCCGTAGAATTGAGATGGGTTTTGTGTCTGAATATTCATTGAAGTACACTTTCTTAATCTTTCTGTGTAAGCTTTTTGTTGCACTAGTCTTGCTTAGACTAGCAGTTTATTATGTTTATGTCTTTTTCTAGGCTACTGAGATGGCTACTGAGATAAGAGGAAGAAGAAGAAGAAGAAGAAAAAGAGCTGATATGGGAGGAAACGATGGTCTGGCGAGTGAGACTCCAACTCAGCAACAAGTTTTTGTTCTTGATACTCCAGTAGCTGGTGTGAGAGCAGGCGATGGCCTAGAGAGTGAAACTCCAACTCACCAACAACTTGGTGTTCTTGAAACTCCAGTAGCATAGACAGATGAGCACAATTCTGTAATGGTTAGCCTTTTGTGAAAGATGAGTCATAAAGCTAAAGGTTTTGGTTAGCCTTTTGTGTGTTCGTTCTGCTGGTCTAATATGGGTTTTGTGGCTTAGTTAGATGGAAAATGGTTTTGCGGAGTCTTTAGTTTACTCATTGGGTCTCCTAGTCCATCATTTTTAGCTGAATTATGATTGGTTTATTTCTGAATATTCATCGAATGGCCTATTTGTGTAAGCTGAATCAGAAAGCTAAAGTTTTGCTTAGTCTTTTGTGTGTTTATTAGGCTTGCTTTGTCTTTTGTGTGTATGATATAGGTTTTGCGGCTTGGTTAGATGGACAATGGTTTTGGTGAGTCTTAGTTTTCACATTGGGTCTCTTAGTACTCTCCTTTCACTTGAATTGAGATGGGTTTTGTGTCTGAATATTCATTGAAGTACGCTTGCTTAGCCTTTTTGTGTAAGCTTTTGTTGCACTAGTTTTGCTTAGACTGACGGTTTATTCTTTTTATGTCTTTGTCCATTTCAGGCTACTGAAAGAAGAAGAAGAAGAAGAAGAAGAAGAAGAAGAAGATGGTATGGGAGTAGACGATGGCCTGGAGAGTGAGACTCCAACTCAGCAACAAGTTTTTGTTCTTGAAACTCCAGTTGCTTGTGTGAAAGTAGGCGATGTCCTGGAGAGTGAGACTCCTACTCACCAACAACTTGGTGTTCTTGAAACTCCAGTAGCATCAGCAGATGAGCACAATTCCGTAATGGTGACGCATGCTCCGGCTGTGAGTGTAGACGATAGCCTGGAGAGTGACTCCAACTCAGCAACAAGTTTATGTTCTTGAAACTCCAGTAGCTGGTGTGAGAGTAGGCGATGACCTAGTGAGTGAAACTCCAACTCACCAACAACTTGGTATTTTTGAAACTCCAATAGCATCGGCAGATGAGCACAATTTCGTAATGGTGACGCATGCTCTGGCTGTGGGATTGAAGCGTATGTTTCCAGCGTCAACTGCTAGACTCCATAAGATGGTGCTTGACTACATCAAGAAGGAGATATCTGCGGGGGAGGAAGAAGAAGCAGAGTTCATCACATCTGAGAAGAAGCTACTCAATTCTATTGAGATGGTGGAGAAAATAGTGATGGACGAGATTCAGAAAATGCAGAGCACTCCTCTTGCTAAAAGGGAAGAGCGGAAGAAAAAAGTGAAGTGTTTGGTGGTAATGCAGAGATTCACGCTTAAGAAGAAGTGACCAGAGACAGAACCTATCAGCGACTTGTCCTCTTTTATTACCACTAATTCTATTATATAGAAAGACAGTTCAATCATTTTTTGATGTCAATCATTTTTTGATGTTTTGTAAGATGTAAAAAATAGATAAGCTTTTAGCCATAGTGAATATATTCTTAGATGAGGGGGAAAGGTAATAACATGCAAAAAAAAAAAAAAAAGAATATTCCAAAATTGATTCGATCGTGCTTCTAGAATCGAAATGTTTTACCAATTGATTAATGCAAGAGAAAAAAACTTATCCGACATGGAATATGGAATTAAATTAAGGAGACTTTATGAATGTATTCGTAAAATCCTTCCTTCTGCCTTTTCAAAACTTTTTTTTTGTTAACTTTCAAAATTCATATGTTCTAATTTCCCATATTGTTTTTCTCAAGACTTTTCAGTATACTAATTGATATCCTCGTAAGCTACATGAAGCTTTCTGCTTCTGTGTTCTTTTTTTTTTTTTTTTCCAACTCGTTTTTCTTACAAGATAAACACTAAAAGAGGTTAACCTTCACAAAATACTACCATATATCTAAAGTTTAGGAAAATACATGTTCACAGATCACAATAATCCCTTATCTTTGTCTAAAGAAATGTATGGGGACGGCCAGACAAGACATACTGAGATAAGCTTGAAATAGTTCAGAGGAACAAGCTACCTAATACTATTGAATTTAGGTTATCTAAAAGAATTAGGAAATTATCTATTTGTGTTAAACCTAATGAATTTAGGAAAAATTTAGTTATATATAAGAAGATGCAAAGTATGTTGTATAACTTTTGAATCGTGAGTTTTAGTTTTGAAATTATTTTATAAAGCAATAAGAGTTGAGTTCTTATTAATCGCACGAGTGATTTCGTGTGTGATATTGGCTTGAAACAATAAGGCATATAGTTGTAAGTTTTTTCGGATAAGCGATTAGAGTAGTGTATTTTCAAAGTGAATTAAATAGAGTGATATATAATGTTGATAAATATATGTAGAGTTAACATGAGGGAAAATGGCATATTCCCCTATGAACTAGCTGTTCCCGGCTTTTTCACACATGAACTTTTAAGTCATGCCAAAAACCACATGAACAATGGAAAAATGACTTATTTTCCTATGAACTAATTGTTCCCGGCTATTTCACACACGAACTTTTACGCCATGCCAAAAGCCACATGAACAACTATATTTTTTTTAATTACATACACAAACTATCGATTTTAAACTAATTCCGCTAAAACCGTAAATGATGTTATTTAAAAGTTAACTTGGATTATATGATAGGAGGAGAGACGGTTTAATTTGGGTTGATAAAAACATAATACTACGTCGTTTTTTTTCTTCAACTTCTTCTTTTTGTCAACTTCTCTTCTTCTTCAAAAATCGTTTTACTTTTCATCAATTGGGGATAAAATTTATTATCATGCAAAAGAATAAAACATTTTACATGATGCATAAAGAAAGAAGAGAAGAAAATACTAACTTACCAATCTCCATGTATTGTCACAAGGAACTATAAAATTGGCGCAGTCTAGGACGCTTGGTTGGTTCCATAAGCGGATGTTACTCTCAGGTTCCGGTCCTGCAGAGATTTATATATTCTTCTCAATCCAGAAATTAATGTCATATGATCTCTTTATACGCTTTATGTCATATAACTCGAAAATATCTACCCCAACCGGTTACTATGTCATATAACTCGAAAATGCAGAATAATTTTTTTTATCCTCAATTGATGATTAAGAGTAAAAAGATTTCTGAAGAAGAAGAGCAGTTGACAAAAAGAAGAAGAAAAAAACGATATAGTATTATGTTTTTATCAACCTAAATGAAACCGACCCTCCACTCATAAACCAAGTTAACGTTTAAACAACACCATTTACGGTTTTGGGGGAATTAGTTTAAAATCGATATTTTGTGTATGTAATTCAAAAAAAAAGAATTGTTCATGTGGTTTTTGGCATGGCTTAAAAGTTTGTGTGTGAAATAGCCGAGAACAACTAATTCATAGGGGAATAAATTATTTTTCCGTTGTTCATGTGGTTTTTGGCATGACTTATAAGTTCGTGTGTGAAAAAGCCGGGAACAACTAGTTCATAGGGGAATGAGCCATTTTCCCGTTAACATGATAGTTAATGGTCAATATGAAACATGTAGTTATGTTATTTATATTATAATAAGTTTGTTTCGATGGGCAGCCACTTTTGACAATTTGATGATATATGTTTGCCAGGAAGCTCTCTTTCTCCTTATGACAACAAGAAATTTTGGGATCATATTTCCACTCCTGATGCCAAGCAATGATTGTTTTACGAAAATGCTATGTTTTAGTTTATCAATATGTATGAATATACATATATACAAGTATTTATAATTATAAGAAAGTTAAAACATAAAACCCATTAATAAAGTACTCTAAATATACGGAAATAAGGAAAATAAACGGTTATTGTTTTTAATCAAAACTAGAGTTTGATCCGCGCGTCCGCACAGATATTTATTTTCACGTTTTATATAAATGAATATTATTTAAGCGTTTATTGGTTTATATTTTAAATATTTATCATATTATAAAAATTTTATAAACACAACAATCAAATAGTTTAGGTGCTGTAAAAATAGTGATACATGTATGATACTAAACTTTCGAGAAATATTGATTTATTGATATGTTTGAGTAATATTTCTTTTAACATGAAATTGTTTTTCAAATGTAATAAGAATTTAAATATTTTGATCAGATATGGAGCATATGGTGAGATTTAGATACGTTAGAAAAGAATATTTGGTTATAAACATTAAACAGTGTTTTATAAGTAATTCAAAGATATTTAAATTATAATATTAATTTTTTTTGAAAATAATTAATAGTAATCAAAATGGTTAAACATATGTTTTAGAAAATTTTGAAATACATATAATCTTAGGCGAGATTTAATTATATTAAAAATAATATTCAGTTACAAATATTTCATAGTGTTCTATAAGTAGTTTAAAGATATTTAAATCTTAGCATATATAGATTTTATTGTTCAAAATAATTAATGGTAAGTTAAACATATATTTTAGGAATATTCATCATATTGTTTAATATCAAATTTAAACTTGAATTTTGGTCAAAAATAATTAATGGTAACATTATCCAAGTTTAATATTGTTAAAATCGATTTTAAATTTGAATATTCCCAAAAATTAGCTAATTTATTTTAGGAAATATATTAAATACGAAAATTAAGCTAAATTTGATTTAGGAAATGGTTTAGTAAATAGTAAAAGACAATGATTACTTAAAAATAAGTTCATTTAATTACTTCAATGACATATCATTGTAAATAAGTCAAAAAACTTAGGGGTATTTTATAATTGTACTTCTATTTTAATAATAGAGAATATATCTATGAGTGACATGCCATATGAGTAATTGTAACACAATTGATAGTATGCAAGATAGGGAAACGAAGATATGATATCAAAATTTTAAGATTATCCTTTTGCAAAATTTTTTTTATAAGAATTGTACAATCATGATTCATGTTAGAGTCATTATGGGAACTGAGCTTTAATGAAATTGTACGTACTAGGGTCGGCCCGGGCTACGTCCGGGTTTTTGTTTAAATTTTAATTTTAATTATATATTTAGATGTTTATTTTAATATATTATTTTAGGATCTATTATAAAATATAAGTAGCTATAAATAACCTTAATTTTTTGTTTTTATCATGAAAATAAGTTTTTTTTTGCATTTTCATTTTTATGTTATATTTTGTTATTTTTAAGATTATTTCTTGAAATATATATTCTGATTATGTATTTTTCGTGGTTTCCCTCAATATTTTATAATATTTCTTCAGCTTGAGTTTAATGATCGAAAACAGTTAAATTCACTCTTTTAAAATTTTTGGTGACCTTTCTTTGATGAAATGTAAAATAAGCAATAGGTTGTTGGATTCAATTATTTTTATTTTTAGCTTATTTTAATGTATATATTTTGTTATATTAAGTATTTTTGGTTATGTTATGTATTTCACTAAATTTTAATTATTTTATTTGTTAATAATTTGTTTATGTAGATTTTAAAAGCGTTTAGCTTTAATTATAAATTGTTTTATCGTCGTGGGTTTTCATAAAATTTCAATTCCTCTTTGTTTGATTTTTTGATTCAAAAAAATTAATTATATTAATTGATCTAAGATGGAGAGTAACATGCCTCTTGCTCGTCTCCTCATAATGCAGTACTATATTAATTAGACGGTACCTCAGTTTCTATTTAATTTAAAAACCTTCATTTTTCTTATAAAATTTATCTTATTTTACCAAATATTAGGTTATATTACATATTTAACTAAATTTTTGTTTGTTGAAATATTCTGCACCAAACTCAGGAAAATATAATTATAAATATGCTTAATCTTTTCTAATCAATCATGCAAATACGTTTCGACTTTGCTGATTATGTCGACAATGTGAGTACCCTAACATTAATCAGCTCACGGGTTGCAGAATTCGGTTCAACCTGTTTACACAACGACTTTAACTCAGCCAACTCAATATCTCTCCACCTCATAATCAGATCCATCATTTCCATCTCAAGCCTTCCTCGCAAGTTCTCTAGCTTAACCTTATCCATTTCTTTATCTTTCTTGCTACTCTATCTCATCCACCTCACTCTCTGCTTCTCTATCTCCACTCGTACCCAATTTTCCTCTCCTTCGGCTTCAACGCCTTCCTCCTCATCAACTCCTTCTCACACACGATCTTCACCAGATCATCCTACACACATTATGCTTCCTCTCTCATCTTCTTCACCTCTGCCGATACTCCTTCCACTCTCCTCTGCTTCTTGCTCGTCTCCTCAGTCTCTGACTCCGAACCCTCCGCCATTTCTGACTCTTCCTCTTCCTCACTCGCTGCGAGTCTCTCCAGTTTCCTGACTCCCCGCGTAAAACAGTTCTGCTGCTCCAAACGATGTTGACTCGTAACCTGACGCAGTTGGTCGAGATGGCTGCAGCGGTTGTGATAAGCATATATCTCTTCTCCTTAAAGAAGAGATGTTTAGAGTTGAGGAGCTTCTTGACCTCGTCTCTCAACTTGAGAGTGAGATGATTCATTGTCTCGAGCAAGCCTTCATTCTCCGAGACACGAAATGCTGTCCCTTTCTCGAGAATGTCATTCAAACCATTTTGCAAAGAGGAAAAACATAATTCCAAAAGCATAATTCTGATAAATATGAATCTAAGCACCACCGTGTTCAAAACAATGATGAACATGAGCTAAAAGGACTGGAAAAATCACAATTAAAAAAACGGATTCAAAACCGCAATGAGGTATAACATAAATGGAAACAAAAATTATGATTAATAAGCATCAAATCAATGATGAACATGACATTTATGAACGGATAAAAAATCATTATAAACAACCGGATCCAAAACCATATCGCAAAGAGGAGAAACATAATTCTGATAAATATAAATCTAAACACCTGTGAGATGATGAACAATGATGTACATGACTTTAAAAAACAGAATCACCTTAGCATCCAGGAGGAGCATCGCGTTTCTGGCTTCCTAAAACCTGAGCCCCTTCACGGTGGATGGACGTTGAGGATGAATAACGTCCAGACTTCAGATCAGCAAAAATAGTAGATAAGATAGCTATTTTTCTAAGAAAAATGTTTCCATTGAAGTAGGATTGCGGAGGATGATGTTTATGGGAAGAAGACATACCTTTTTATAGGTTAAGTTTCACCGTCTGGAAGGGAGAAGAGATGTATTGAATGATGAATCGTGGGTGGAGTGGGTCCAAGGAGTAAAGAACGATGTTAATGGCGCTGAACACTTAATTACATAACGTAACAGAGGCGATGAATAAGAAACGAAACGTCATGAAGGAGACGGACACAATGATTCCAAGCGAATATTTGAGACGTACAACCTCCATTGGAGTTTGACCTAATCTCAATTTCAGGGTACGATCAAGCGGAGAAGACGATGTTGAGAATATCGTACCTATTAGTTTTGTTTTATGAGCCCAAATGGTTTCCTACAGAACCCAAATTGTAGCTAAAGCCCGTATCAATTCAATTAATGAAACGCAATGTCGATGGTAGTGGACCCGTGTCGATACCATATGATTTGATTTTGTGACCTGGATGATGAGGTGGCTTTACCATGAGAGAGATAACTCTCTTTTATATATATAGATTCTTACGTTTAGTGGTTTGACTATTTTATTCCGTATTTTTTCAGTTTTGGAACGTTTATTCATTCTATAATGTTGTCAGTTGGAATGGAACCAATAAAAAAATACAAAATTAAGTTCTTGAAACATCATATGTGGTATGTACAGTTAATTAACAGCGTGCTACGTACGATAATGGCTGCATTTTAATTTGATTAAAGAAAGTCCAAATTGGTTAAGTACTGCTTCTAAACCCTACATTTTTTTTAAAAAAAGTTCTAAATCCTATATTGATCTCAGATATAACGATTTCTATATATATATATATATATATATATATATATATATATATATATACACACGGGTAGACTAAGTATCAGAACTGTAGTTGATAAATTTAGTGAGGGTTATTGGTTAGTGTATTTTAATAGATTTGAAAATCCAAACTAAAATTTTTTCATAGTCGGCACAACCAGAATATACAGACGCTTTTCTATATGTTTTTGGGAGTCATGTCTTGTAATTTAGGAGTCGCTTTTCAGTTTAAAGACCTTTTGGATCCATATGCAGACACATTGGTTGAACATAAACAACTAGATGATAGTATGTATGTGTGTGTGTCAGTGTGTGAGTAATTTCCACAACTATTAAGGTTGAAAGTTAACTTTAGATTTAATACTGAAAAACATAAGCACTAAAAGAACCGGTAGCTGGCAAAATATAAAAATAACTAGCTAGAGACATGCACCTCTATGCATAGACAAAGGCAAAATCGCTAGGTACAAACAATTTGGTTAATGGAAACGAAAAGAAATATAAAGATAGTTTTAGATTTGAGTAGTCATCGCTAAATGGTATTTGGTTCAAAACAATTACATTAACATTACAAACTCAAGAGGCTGCCGTTTGTATAAGACTAGGGGAGACTAATTAAGATATAAAACAGAAGTATTAGTAAATAATGATAATGTCTACATAACTATGAGTTGGGTCTAGCTAAATTATCGATATATTACCTTTTTATAAGTTATTATTGCTGTTGCATTTTAATATTGAAACAATATAAAATTGTTTGTCCAAAGCCAGAAGTGGCCTTTACCATCCTTTTCTTTCTTTTGGCTTGATGCTTAGTTAATTATTCTTAAATATTAAAAATTATCCGATTGGCTGGGTATTTGCACGAGATAGATTCAACTTACACATTAAAAAGCTATATATTCCATTTAAATTTCATTAAAACATTTTTTAGGTTCTTGACAGATCATTATCCAGATTCCAGAGTAGCCTTTAACGATGTGTAGCAGTCCTTTAATCGAGGCCTCTTGATTAACTATTTATAGAACACCCCAGCATAAGAGTAGTACACTAGACACAAAATTGACATATTTTATAACTTTTTTCTTTTTCTTTTTTGTAACATGACATATTTTATAACCATTTGTCATTTGTCAAGAAAACTTCCCTAATCACCGTTGACCTTTCTCACATCATCCCGGGAAGAAAACAATGTTTTAGCTGTTTTATATTGATATATTCAAAGTCATAAACATTTAATATAACCAGTGTCTTGATGTGACAATCTGTCAATCTTTACATGATTAATAAGTTGAGATACAAAGGCTTTGACTGTATCTATATATAGCACAACTAATGAAAGTGGAATATATTTTACTCCAAATTACGTTGCCAAGTTGCCAATCAAGTTAAACTGCATATTGTATATTTACTTTTGTTCCTATTCAAACAATAGAAAAGTTACAGTCATTGTTTCATTCAGTTTTGAGAGACGAACTCAGTTTCTTTATTTTTCCTCACTTTCTCTAATTTCTACTTTTTTATTTTACTCCAAAAGTTATCAATCACATTCAAAAAGAAAGGGTGAGGTTGACTGAGCTCAAACGAAGAAGTGAAATGGTTGCCGGGACATCTACAAATATACGTAAAAGTTAAAACGAATAGTTTCAATTTAGCAAGTTTTTGTAAAGGTTTTTCTCAAAAAAAAAAAAATTTGTAAAGTTTGAAATATTTCTAAATATAATTGAAAAAGTAAGTGTGTACTGTACTCCCAACTCCAGGTATTAATAAGTAACTTATCTGTAAATAGTTAACTCCGACATTTTTATTTTGGCTAAAATTCGTATATGGTTATTAATAAATTCATAAGTACTTCCAAAATGATCAGAACCAAGCAAGCAGCAGGGTGACATATGTGACTTGTAATTTGTTTGTAGCCTTTAAAGCTCTCTTTTTAGTTTTTACCAAAATGATACAAAAACAATTTTTAATGAGTTTTACAAATATTTTATAAAAATAAAATAAGACTACTTTATTATACTGAGATTGATCTTGATTACTACCTTTAGATCCTGAGAGCAATTTTAATGGTAAGATACTCAATATTATTATCTTACTAATCTAATATTATTATTTTTTGTAAAAATTAAGTTAAAAACTATACAATCATACCATTGAGTTTCTTATCATTAAAATAATATTATTATTTAATTTAACATTTATTAATATAAATTAGTTTAGGAAAAATATTTTTAAAACTTATCTTAAACTAAAATATGATAAAAGAGTTACAATATTTTAAATAACACAAACAAACATAAATTACATAACAACTTATAAAAACAAAACCTAAAAGTCATAAAACAAAATATCAAACGACAATCCAAATTATAATTAACTAAGCTTTAATCTTCACTTGATAATGTGCCAAACTTTTGCCATAATTACACATAATTATTTTATATCTCAAATCTTAGTAATTTTTTTTTCAAATTTTATAGTTGTTAGTACTATTATATATTAATTAAAAGCCTAATACTGTTATTGTGTTAAACTTCAATCATTTCAATTTAAATTTGTATTAATATAGAATTTTAACCTATGAATAATAGATCTTGTTACATAGATAATTTTATTTTAAGATTTATATAAAATTGTAAAAATATTTTTAATATCATATAAAGTATACAATGGAAGTTTAAAGTATTAAGTATAGATGTTTTTATTTTGTTAATAGTAATTTTACCCAATTACATAGTGACATGTGTCACGTTCATAGAGTTTTAAAAAACATTCTAAGGGCATCAAGATTGATAGTTTCTCAACAAAATTAAATAATTATGTAATATTTAAAAAGAGAGAGAGTGTAAAAAATTTGATAAACGATTCTTCCTAAATGAACTATCAAAAAAATTTGAGAGACTACTTAGTCATTTACTTCTTTTTAATTAGTACACCTTTTATTAAATAATTAATTCTAATTACAGAAGTAAACTATGAATATAATAATTTAAAGAAACCAATGTTAAGAAACTTACTAATGCAAATGCTCTAAGTATTACGGCTGAAACCTCTTGAGTTTCTAAGAAAAAAAAATAAATTAATATTATAATTATTTTTGTGTTTTACAATTTTTTGAAACAATGACTGATTAACACATGTACTTTGGAAGTTGGTAAAAGTTCTAAAAAGTTGTAAGATTAGAACTTTTATGTTTTCTCTTTCTTTATTTTGTTGATTTTTCATTTATTTTAATTGTTAAAGACCTCTTACCATTCCCTCGTTCGAGTTGGTTTAAGAGCAACATTAGTGATGGTTTCTCCACAAATATCTTAAGATTTAAATTGGAGTTGTTCACTATGGTAAAACCGAACCGTACCGAACCATACCGAACCGAACCGAATCGAAATAGACAATATGGTTTTGTTTTGGTATATACCATATAAACCGAATGAATATAATTTTATAAAAACCATAGGATTTGGATATATTTGGTATATAACCGATTAAACCGAATAAACCGAACAAAACGATTAAAAGTAGAAACATGTAAATATGTATCTATTTTATAACAATACATGAAAATCTATTTGTTACAAAAGTTAAATTTGTGTTAATAACTATTACCATAATTTTATAGTAATAAAGAACCTTAATTTGTAAAACACTTGAACTATAATTAAATAACAATACATCGCAATTCAGACATCTTATTTTCTAAGTCTTCTTTTGATCTTTTTGCTTTATTTTAGTCTTCACTAGATTAATATGAAGATTATAAATTTGATGGACAATAATTAATGAAAATTTTTCACAACTTTT
Organism: Brassica napus; assembly: GCF_020379485.1. Taxonomy (NCBI): domain Eukaryota; kingdom Viridiplantae; phylum Streptophyta; class Magnoliopsida; order Brassicales; family Brassicaceae; genus Brassica; species Brassica napus. Next base: position 2,175,944 of record NC_063446.1, read on the forward strand.
TTCTTATTTGTAAACAAACAGAGTTTCGTGTTCAATTGAAAAAATATGACTTTAATGAACACTAAATATGGAAGAGTGGAAAAACTTTTCTTTCATGTTTTTGTTTTGTTTCATATTTTTATTTTCAAAATTTCAAGTTTTGATTTTAGTTATAGATTTGATTATTTTATTTGATAGTAGAAGTATTTTTACTTTTTTGTTCATTAATTTGAACATGTAATATATTTTTAATAAATGAATGTGTTGACAATATGACACTAAAATTCATATAATATGATCTCAAACTAAATAATTATGTTTTTTGGTATAAAACCGAATAAACCGAAAATCGATGGTATATAAACCAAACCGAACCGAAGTAAATATGGATTTAAAATAGTAGTTATATTTTACTAACCGAAATACCGAAAACCGAAAAAAACCGAACCTAAACCGAACCGATATCCGGATTGAACACTGCTAATTTAAATACTAAAAGAAATTGAAAAGTGGAGAGAAGAAGTCAAAAAGAGCAAGGAGCCTCTTCTGCCTCCAGAGACTCAACAAGAAAGTACAAAGACGTCTCTACCCATTTGTCTCTTTCCTATTGGTTCAACTTATTTTGTTTTAAATTTTATTAACAAAACTAAAATAAATTAATATTATGTATGGTAGATACTCTTTGGAAGAGACGCTACCGATGCGAAAGCTCTAAACCCCTCTTTTCTAAGCTTCGATTCTAGTCCTATTCATCTAACTTTTATGTTTTTATTTATTTTTATTACATTTTTTTAGGAAACTCATTTACATTCTCTCGTTGGAGCTGCTCCAAGAAAGCGGTCTTACCACAACTGATATATTTGTATTATAACATTTAGTTTTAGTAGTTAATCTATCCATTACAAAATTTAAAGGTTCAAACCATGAGAATATTCGTGGGTTTTGTAATGAATCCTTCTACTTTTGTAAATGCATGACACTACACATATGAGTCATGACACATATCAATAATTGGTCATACGGAAATCCCCTAGCATCAAAAGTTATTTCGGTTGAAAACTATCGTACTCAATAACTCTAAAATAAAGATTTTGGTGGTTGGTCCTGATATTATCTTGTCAACATGTCTCCTTTTTTTTACATCCTCTTGAAAGTGATTTCATGCCAATGAAAACAAGTTGATTGTCAAGTTATAAAAATATTAACATTTTAACATAACAAAACTAAAGAGTAAGCATTTTAAAACCTAACCAAGTTGTTTGAGATAGTTTTCATGGCATTAAATAAAGGAGACAAGGGGTGATAAAAAAGAAAATAAAGGAGACAAGGTGAAAAAAAAAACAGGCACCAAAGCCCTTAAACGAGCTAGGTGATGGATGACGTCATCCCAACTCATCACCGTGATATCAGCAGAGCTCTGGTGAGCCAATGGGAGTGTAAATAACCCGTCTCTTTACCATTATACCCTTGAATCCCTAAATAATTCATAAGCAAGTTTTATCATATTCCTATTATACCCTCCACACCATTTATATATCTCTCTTTCTCTATCGCCTCTCTTTCTTAAGCATCTTCCTCTGATTATTTTTTCATCTTCAAAGTTCAAATCATCATACCAAAAAACCCTAAAAGAAATCACATATACATTATATTCTTGTACCAAAAATATGGACTCAGATAGTAACAATACCAAATCCGTTAAGAGAAACGTTGTGGACCAACTTGTTGAAGGCTACGAATCCGCTACTCAGCTTCAGCTTCTCCTCTCTCGTCAACAATCTAGTCACCACATCGATCAGACTCGTATTGTCTCTGGAGATCCGGATCCAGTAAATAAGCTCATGGGTAAGATCTTGGATTCTTTCCACAAAACCATATCGGTTCTTGATTCTTTTGACCAAGTCGCCAACGTCTCCGTCGTCCTTGAGGGTTCACGGAATACTTCATGCGGCGATGATTCAACTCCGGTGAGTTGCAACGGTGGAGATTCGGGCGATAGTAGAAAGAGACTTGGAGTTGGTAAAAGTAAAAGAGGATGCTACACTAGAAAGTAAGTGAAAAGTTGAATTCATTTTATATATTTTCTCATCCGTGTTTAATGATTTAATCTAATTTTTATGTGAATATTTTAAAAAACTTTTCATTACAAGTTGCTAATTTTGTCTGTGGATTCCATCATATATTGTGGTAAAGGTTAAATGACATGGTACTTGGACTTGGATCTGTTTCTCTTATCATGGAATAGTGATATAGATTGTATGAGTATGATTGATTGGATTGGACTAACCAATTTTTTTTGTTTCAATTAGTGTTTGTAATTAGTATACTTATTCACGGTGGATCTGTATTACAAGAACATATTAATTTGCCAAAATGGTTTAGACACTGATTAATAAATTTCTTACTTTTAACTATCTACAGAAAGAGATCACATACTTGGACTGTGGAAGCTAGAAGAATTGATGAAGATATATATGCTTGGAGGAAATATGGACAAAAGCAGATTCTTAACTCCAAGTTCCCAAGGTCCTTTGTCCTTACTCCTCATATACATGATAGATATATAATGCATATATACATGGTCAAATCATTTTCATCTTATAACGAGCATCCCAAACCAAGAATTTATCAATCTAATCTAGAATCTAGTACTTTGTTAATTCTGCAGTGGTCTAAATCATTGTACATTTCAATGTTTTCCAGAAGTTACTTTAGATGCACACACAAGCCAACACAAGGATGCAATGCAACAAAGCAAGTTCAGAAACATGAGCAAGACCCTTCTTTGTTTCAAATCACTTACATTGGCCACCATACATGTAACGTTAGTGACGAAACACAAGCAAAGACCGAGCCTCTTGATCTCGAAATAGTATTGGATTCGGACAATAATAAATTGGCAGCAACCATTTCTCAGGACCATGTGGATCCATATATACAAGAGCAAGGGAACGACATCAGTAGCCTGATCGGAGTAGGCGCAAGCATGGTGAAGGAGGAGGATTATAACAATGGTGATCAGAATAATGACTATTGTGAGGGTTCTTCCACATATAGTGATTTGTCATTGGTTTGGCCAGACGTGATGATGTCTGATGATCGTCAACATCATCAGAATCACTTCTATCACGGTGAAGCTAGTACTACCACTTCTTATCAATTCTCTTTCATTGACAACGATCAATTCTCCTCCTTATTTGATTCCTACTGCTCTTACGAAGGAACAAGTGCTATATGAACATCCGAATCCTGATTAATATATTGTAGTTAGGTTATATAATATTTTCTCTTCCTCTCTCTTTGAATATGTTTAGTGGAATGTAATATTTTTGATGTATGTTTGTTATAATTCTGTTTCGACATTTCTATTGTTTCATTTTCTTTGTTATAGTAAGTCTGATTCTTGACTAAATAGTTTTTTTCTTTCTCACAAGTTCATTTTGGATAAATCATAGGTCGGCCGTAAAGGTGATACAACTTTTGATTAAAGGATATATAGCCTATGAAACTTAATTAGAATATAAGCCAAGATCCAACTGCGACGCTCCCACTATACCATTGTTTTGCCTATTTGATTGTTAGTGTTTCTATTGTTGGATTCAATAATTTTTAATATTTATGATATTGCGTAAATTAAGAGAGCAAAGAAACTTATCCATTCACATTGCGGCTACGAATGTTTGGTGGTAAAAGGAAAAAAAAAGAGACAAATGCATCTCGCAACTGTCGTGTTTTGTCTTTTTTTTTGTTGCCCTTACATAACAATCACCCTATACATTAGGGCATTAATCAATGCTTGCCGCAACAATACAACATAACCGTACACGAACCCTTTTATACAAAACTAAATCTATGTCACTCCTGTGACGTACGGATCCTTGAAAATTTTAAACTTAACATAGATAAATCGATAAAAACTTGCTAGATTTTATCGACATATTTTAAAAAATTGTTCATAAATTAAACTAATTTACGTGTGATAGTTAAGAAAGATTGTTTTTTTTAAAAAAAAAATAGTTCAGTAAAATAATTAATTAATAAGATATATGAATCTTGGATCGGATATATACTTGATTGCGTTATATGATTGAGTCTTTCTTTTGTGTGTTTCAGAACAAAAAACTAAACTAAAAGACGGAAATTTGGCTGTATAACGCAAAAAAATATAATTCACTTACTAGTCAATTGTCCTACTTTTCACTGTTTCTTGTGCTTTTTATATAATATTGTCATATTACCTTTGATTGCAATCGGTAAAAACTGCAAGTCAATTTCTTTTTAATAATGTTAGGTTCCAAAAATTCTTCGTGTCCATTACAGAATCAGATACCCTCACATAGTTTATTTTCCCTTTCGAAGTGCGTTGCAAAGGGGACATCATCTCCGCTTCTGAAATCTATTGCAAGACGACGGTGTTACAATTGAAGTAGCGAGAAAGAGCAATCCGAACATCTTTTCCTTCTCAGATTTGTGGGATCGTTGATGAAATTGTATTGTCTATGTTGATGGTGAAGGAGTATAGTGGATAATAGAGTTTCAAAGACGAGTGGTGTCTGCAACAAAGTTAATCGGAGAAGATGAACTGTATATATTATGTTAATATACTATTTTATTATGTTTCATTCCATATGATGGTTACTAAAAAGTGTTCTATTTTGTTTAAAAATACAGTTTTAACTTTTTAAGGTTTTCGTTACATATTTTTGAACCTGTAAAATTCGCTCTATGATCTATATTGTATAGTTTAATATTACATAATAATATAATATAGTTTAATATTACATAATATTATGTACTTTTTATATTTTGATATTTGAGTTTAGAATTTATATTTATGTTAGGGTTTAGTGATTATAGTTTAGGGTTTAGTATTCTAGAAAGCGAAGGGGTATGGTTGGGGTTAGCATTAACTTCTTCCATGCAATCATAGACATTTACTAACTTCACCAGTAAATACTATGTCATTTTTTTCCATTCTATTTGGGTTTAAGATTTATATTTGGGTTAGGGTTTATATTTGGGTAGGGTTTAGTGATTAAAGTTGGTTTATATTTGGGTTTAGGGTTTAATGATTAGGTTTTACGACTTAGTATTTAGTAGGTGAGGGTATGGTTGAGATCAACATTAACTTATTCCATGCAATTATATATGTTTCATAATTTCACCAATATGTACTATGCTATATATTTTGTTCTATTCTATTTGGATTTATGGTTTATACTTGGGTTTATGATTTATATTTGGGTTTATAGTTTAGTAACTAGAGTTTAGAGTTTAGTAATTAGGGTTTAGAGTTTCTTATTTATGAATTGGGGTTGGGATAGTGTTTAGTATTTAACGATTGTGGATGTTGTTGCATCTTTCTATACTATTTTGGCGATATGGAATGGAACACTACGTACATATGTATGTGGTCAATAAACGTGTAACGTGGATGACTCTTTTCTTTCATATGACATAGTTTTAAGTCACTCTTCACCATATATTATTTGTGATATGCCATGTTTACCGGGTAACTATAAGTAGAAATGATATAACCGACTAATTTTGGGTGTAAATGTTAGATTCTTCGTTATGTCAAAATCAATGTTATCTACCTAATTTCACTTTTAAATTTGGTTAGATGGCAAATAAGCCCTTCATTCAATACCTTAAACATCTTTTACATGTCACACTATACTGTTATAAAATAATAGAGGATAAAGTGTCTTCTCTGTCGGCGTAGCAAATGCACATGATAAACACAAGGGCAAAACAAAGGCCCATGCATGATGAATAGTGATGGTGGAGGGACCAAAACATCCACTCGAATAGCTGATTTTGACACTGTTCAGACCATTTTACTAATTTGGATTCTTTAGTCTGAAAATAAGACAACAGCAAAAAGGAAGAAACACCAACAAGTTCATGCCAATTTGTGAGATATTGACAAAATAAAAATTTGCCCCTAATTTTAATTTATTTTAAATATAATGATATTGCATTATTATTAAGAAAAAAAAGATACTGCATTAGTTCTGTAAGAAAATGTTCCTTGTACTGAAAAAGTGTGCACAACATATTATGAGATATTATTATTACTGTCCCTTTTCTTTGCGTCAGAAATTCTGATTTTACTTCATGTTCTATTTCAGAGTCAATTAAATCTCTTTAAACTAAAATTGAAATGATTTTGCTAAAAACAAAATTTGATGAAATGAGCTCCTTTAAGAGATTTGTATGGAATAGGGACCTTTAAAAAATATCATGGTATAAATAAGTTCTTAAAATCTTTATGTAAATAGTATTTTGTCACTAAAACGAAATATCAAAACCCTATCACTATTTTTTTTTATCAATTTGAAGCACTGGCATTGAAAAAAAAATGTTGTCAGCACCTTAAAAACAATTGATTTTTCTAATAATTACATTTTATTTTAACGCGTAAATTTGTCATTTTTATTGTCACCTGAAAATATATGCTAATTTGAATAATTATATTGAGAATGAGAAGAAAACTATGGAAATAATTTAAATACCCTAACAACCCCATTTAGTAACAAAACACTTCCAAATTTTGTAAAAAGCGAACTAGTTTAAAAGAATTGGTTTCCCATTAGATCCCAAACTAGAATCACGTGTAATAATTAATAAATTAAATTAAACATGTCCTTTTTCTGTAGATATATATATGAATCATATATATATGTCTCCGTCTTCCGGTCTCTGGTATTCTATTTGTCTCCGTCTCCGTCTTCTTGCCTCCGGTAACAGTGATGATGATGAGGTGGATCATTGCAAGGAAATATGAAATCCATGTTGTCCCCAATCCCGCCGCTACCGAGCATCATAGCTTCCGCCATGTCGAAGAAGGGACCGTAGTCAACGGGATGGCTAGTTGTGGCCGTAGTTGTGATTGGAGCGGTGGGGGCAGCAGCAGAAGCGGTGGGAGCGGTTGAGTAGATGTGGCAAGTGTGTGAGCCACGGTAAGTGACTCTGAAGGTGAAAGGATCGTCGTTGAGGCGTTGGACTTGCTTCTTGGCTGGACAATTGTATAACTTTTGGTGGGTGCATCTATAGTACGCTCTGAACATCATTTAAATAGGTATATATATTTTTTTAATTTCTTTATATATGATTAGGACATTTTCGTTGCTCAAAAAAATGATTAGGACATTTTCAACCTATTCCAATGATATGATAAGCAAATAGCTATTTAATAAATTTAGAAAAAATGATTTGTATGATTTGATAACGAGACCTAAGAACGATATATTACTTTATAACATCAAAGTTTCAACTTTCAACTAATAATAAGGTTATTTGGTCATTCTAATAAACTTGGTGATTAAGAGACTGATTACAACATGTTGATGTGATCTAAATGTGTGTTTCTTGGTTAGTTAACTAACTAAAGGAACGCCTTTTTGTGACGTTGATAGTTTCATCAACATGTTGACGATCAAAAGTATTATTCTAGAATTCGTTTTGGTCTGCAACTAAACTTGGGTTATTAGTAAAGTTTTTATTTACCTAGGAAACTTAGAGTGAAGAATTTCCTTTTGACCGTATTTACGCCAAGTATGGTTATCATCAGGAGGTAGATCTGTGTTTCCCGACCTTAACGCCGGCACCAACACCGTTTGTTCTTCTCCTTCGTTTTTCCTACGTACTCATTAGTACACACATTGGAATCGAATCTTAGTATATTTTATTTTCATTTAACAATTTTCCAAAATAACATATAATTATTTGAAAGTTTAAACATGAATCGAATTCTTAAAAGATTTAGTCTACTGAATTTTTTTTAAGATTTAGCTAGACTTGTTCTTGCTCTAACTTCTTTTATTAAAAAAAAAAACATGATAGATGCGTTTTATGATTTTATCCAATATCACAATTTATAAATGGACAACTTTTAAAAATCCCGTATTTTTCTATTTCATTTTCTAAAACTGCCATCTAGATTTCTAAATATATCATGAACTTTAGGTCTAAGAATGAATGAGTTTTTTTTAGAATGAATGATTTTAGAATACCTTATATCCTTAAAATGAATGATTTCTAAAAGCTTGCGAAAGAGTCAAAAGTGATTTTAAAACAAAGTCTACACTACACCTAACCTTTGTAGTATTACCCTTTTTAAAACCATTTCAAAGTTGTGGTATTTTTTTGAAACGAACACTTGGTTTCATTGTAATTTAATTTTACGGTATTAAAAAACTTATATCATTTCTACCACAAAAGAAAAACACTACAATGTTTCTACTTTTTACCTTCTACGTTGCCTTGGCGTGGAGGAACCGCTACCGGAGCCACCTGATCTTTCCGTAGCCGTCAAATTTCTTCCGCCGTCACCATCAACAGCCATGAGCTGCCTTTGAGTCACGGCTTCGGTTCCATGAGATGACGTGGACCCACCATACCTTAACCAATACTCCTGCATCAGATCCGGTTCAATCTGCATTAGCATCCGGTCTGAGCAAGAAGAGATCACCGGTTTGACTTGGTTCATTGCGGTCTCCGAGTTCCTGATCACAAGGACTATCCTCAACCGCTCTTTTGCATCATCAAATGTCTTTGTGATCTCGTCGAGAGAGGTGGACAGAGATTCCGGTGACTTTTCCTGTAAGCTTGACTTAAGCTCATCAACCAGTTTCATTCCGTGGAAGATAATTGACATTACCTCTTCCATTTGTAACTTAAGTTTTTTTTTCGGGTATGAGTTAACACATATATTAGGGCATGTATATATAGACTAATATAAATAACGGTTACTGCTAACAGTTAACTTCGATGTTGGTTCCAACTCTATTGAAATTCTTAACATGCAGATTATTCAAAGATTGTGATTGTTGTTTTCTTGAGACGACATCATTTTTTGCACAAAAAAAATTCTTTTATATACGGTTAATGTTACAGTGTTTATATTTTGGAAATATCACCCGAGTTTGAAATGTTTTCCCACTAATGTCACAGATATATATCATATGTTTTGATAAAAAAAAAAGCTATATCATATATTACCGGAATACTATATAAATTACATGGAGCGAAACTCAAATATATATATTTTCCACGTAATTATGATTTTGTTTTAATAGAAGCTCGAATCCCGTGGGAGTGTTGTAGATGTGATCTTGCACTACTTATTTTAGCTTAAGCCTGAGCGTTCGGATACCCGTTCACATTCGGATTAGGTTTTTGGGATTTCGGTTCTTTTTTATAACACCTTCTAGATCACATTCTTGTAAATTTGAAAGTATGGGTCAGGTTCGGATATAACACATCAGGTTCGGATCGGTTTTGTATCACATCATAGAACTCATAAAGTAACCATATATCATTTGGATTCGGGTTATATCGGATCGGTTCGGATATACCCGAAATGAAATCTAAAATTAAAAAACAAAGCATAAGAAATATATACTTATTTATATATAATTAAGTATTTAAAGTAGTTATTTAAAATTTAAATATTTATTGTTAGATACCATATCAAAATAAATATGAAATTGAATATTTGAAATATATATTCATGTTTCATATAATTACATTGTATATTAGTTTGGACATTCGGACCGGTTTTTTCGGATCGATATCTTTTCAGATTTTTTTATTTTTTCGGTTTTTCGGGTTACCCGTTCGGATTCAGTTAATAACACTTCGGGTTCGGATATGTTTTGTACCACCTTACAAGATCCATTTGGGTATTTTTTACATTTCGGACCGGGTACGGATCAGATTTTTCAGTTCGGGTTCGGTTCGGATTTCGGATTATAGATTTTATGGCCAGACCTATTTTAGCTTTTTTTTTTTTTTTTTTTTGATAATCCAGTATCCGACCACTTTGCGTGATCGACTAGCCCACCGGGCCGAAGCCCAAGCCATTACAGGATTTTTAAGCGTCCACTTAAGGGCCTCTGGTTACGCGAAGTGGTCTGGAGGGCGAGGGGAACCCATGTAAATCCCCTCGTGGCCGGGGCTCGAACTCGGGTGGCGGGCACCTCAGCCGAGGTTCCTTTACCACCAGACTACGAGGCCCGGTTGTTTAAACTGAACTCAATTAATCTACAAGCAAAGTATGTCCAAAATTCAAGAACAACAACGTTTTAGCCTATTCCACATAAGGAAACCACAATTATTTTGTTTTTTTCAATTAAATTGTTTGGCAAGATCCCGACCGAAGATCTAACTAGTGATAACCCATTGACCCGGTCGGGTATAGTCGACGTAGCAAGGGCTGGTTCGTGTTTTGTAACACACGGCAGCGAACTGGTAATAATATTGACCAAGTCATGGTCTTCTAAGATTTAACAAATTAATTTTATTGTTTGTTTTCTTTCTTCAAGATTTTCTTAGAAGTCTAGACGACGACTTGAAATTTCAAAGCTTGAAACGGTTGAACACTTTTTTCTCTAAGTGGACACACATCAGTTGAGAAGTTTCAAGGCGTTGAATCAAACTATAGCTACTTTTGGTAAATTTCTTAACAACATCTATGTAGAACTAGAAGTTTATATCTTGATCAGAAAAAAAAACTAGAAGTTTATATAATCTTCAGGGCCTGGAACATGTCTTAGTCTAATTAGCACTTGATACATCAAAAATATTTGAATAATCTTCAGTTATATATATTTGATCATGTGATTTTTAGAGTTTATCAAAGTGTACATTCAGCTGTTTTGAAATATAATAAAGAGTCAAATAAGAGGTAATTCTCTAATGTCTATAATGTATTTTATAGAAAAAATTAGCTTCTATAACCTTTTTTTTTTAAGGGTAGTCTCAGTTGCAATGGATAAAGAAAAATACAAGTCATGATCTTATAAGACCAAACAGTTTTAAAAAGGAAGACGAAAGCAACATGCTTAATTTAGCATACTCTTAAACAAGTAGACTAGCTTTCTACAACAATTTTGTTGTGGAAGATTAGTATAACCACGCTTCTTTAGGGGGATGTATTCAATTTAACATTTGATGTGATTTGATTTTTAATGGAGTTTTAGATGATTTCAATAAGTTGCAGAGATTTAAGTGATTTTTGTTAAACTACTCTAGAATATCACCTAAAACTATGGGATTTGGGTTTTAATTTTTTTAACTAAGAAATCCTACCCAAACACCCTAAAATCACCTAAAAACTTTAAAACTCCACAACTTAAAATATTTTCAATAACAGTGGATTTCAGAGTACTTTAAGAAATGCCAAATTCAATAACAGTGGATTTTAAATGAGTTTTTAAAATTCATGTTTCAATAACAGTGGATTTGTCATTTTAATACAAATCACCTGAAACTCTCAGTTGAATACATCTCCCTTAGTGTTTAGTTTTCTCGATATATATGGATTCGACCCCATACATACAATTATACATTTTATGTTTATCATTTTGGGTTTAAACTCATCATAACACTCGTGTTAACCTTGATTATTAATGGATATATTTTAATCATTCAAAAGCCTGCAAGATTGAAATAACGAAAATAAACCAAGTAGTCTTGATCTAGTGGTAATGAGCTCACAGTTGTGAGTACCGCTCTGGGTTCGATTCCTCTTGGTCATCCGAGACGCCTTAAGTGGTAAGAAAACACGGATTCTGCGAGCCTCGTAGTGATTAGTCTTTGGGTCTAGAAAGCCTTTGGGATCACGTTACGGTTATAAAAAAAAAAAAAAAAAAAAAAAAAACGAAAATAAGGGAGATAGTTTGAGCTTAGAAAACCAAATCAAAATCGAGTCCAAGAGATAACGTAACAAGAGCGAAAACATTTAGCGGCCCAATCCATGAGCTGATCCTGAGCTATATAGATTGGTCTGTCCACATATAAAAAACCAACAGCACGAAACTATAAACTCCACGGCGTCTTGTGAACAAATAAACAGCACGAACTGTAAAAACGAAACACGAAAACGGCGACAGAGTCACCCCGTCCAGGTCCGATCATAACTCCGACGAATTAAAGAGCAAGAAGAAATCTACAGGGAGATGAGATGACGCTGCATCTTGAAGAAGAAGAATCATAAGCAAAAAGGAGCTTCCTTTCTTCGTTCTGATTCCCCTTATAGATCCATCGGAAAGCAGCAACGTTCTTCGATTGCTCTGGATTGAGAGGAGGAGGTGCGGAAGAGATGTTCAAGTTTTTGAAAGGAGTGGTGGGTGGATCTGGGACGGGGCTCAAGGATCTGCCTTACAACATCGGTGATCCTTACCCTTCTGCTTGGGGCTCCTGGAATCACTTTCGTGGCACCTCCAAGGTGTCCAATCTCCATTCTCTCTCTCTCTCTCTCCCCTGTTGATTGCTTTGGTCTCAGATTCATATGCTCTGTGATGGAACTTTGGGCTTTGTTAAGTGTTACCTTTGGTATATAACGTGATTGCTTTTTCCATGTAACGTGCGTGATCCATAAAGCTTTGTAGCTGTCTCTAGTAGTTAGTTCTCTTTGATTAGACTCATGGCTAATAGAATTGTAACTCTTCTTGGGTTTGAGTTTTGAATGGTGTTAAGTTATTTTGATACAGTCTCATCTCCTGTAAGTTGGTTTCTTCAGGATGATGGGTCTCCTGTTTCGATATTTTCTCTTTCTGGGAACGATGCTCAAGATGGGCATTTGGCTGCTGGGCGAAACGGTGTCAAGCGCCTTCGTACTGTAAGTTCTCATCACTCTCTCTAACATTTTCTAGGCTACCGTACCTTCTCTCAAGCACTAAGAACTCTAACTCAATCACTTGAAACTCTACATCATCAGACTAGTGAAGTTATGTGTTACCTTTTCTTTCTCTGTAATGGATATATGAAGGAAGGCACCACTGAAATTTATTATCAGTTTTTCCATACTCGCTTAAGAATTCCCATTTTCAAAAATGACACTTGCATGATATATCTAGTTTCTGTCATCCTTGCCCAACATTTTTTTACATATATGTGGTCAGTTGATTCATCTTAATGTCGGACTAAGTGGATTTCTCTATCCTCTTGTCACTATCCTCTGCATCTCTCTGCTAGATTATCACCTAGTAATTCCTTTTGCAGGTGAGGCATCCAAATATACTTTCATTTCTTCACAGCACGGAGGTTGAAACTCACGATGGGTCTACTTCCAAGGTTACGATCTACATAGTCACTGAGCCTGTTATGCCGCTGTCAGATAAGATAAAGGAGCTAGGCTTGAAGTCCACTCAGAGGTATGAACTCTTCTTCTGAGCATCAGCGAATAGGCCAATTATTTAGTTTGCCACAGTCTTATCTGTCTTTTTTGTCATTTGACCTTATCATGCTTGACATTGTAATCTTGATCATGTCTGAAACTTTGTTGTGATTATGAAAATCTGGCTTTAGGGATGAATATTTTGCTTTGGGGCTACACCAGATAACTAAAGCTGTGAGCTTCCTGAACAATGACTGCAAACTTGTGAGTGTTCACTTCTTATAACATTATACTTTTCAACTATTTAGAATATGATTTTCTTGTTCGGAATTATGGTAGATATCATCTGGAATTTGTGATGGCAAACTTTGAATTCTCACCACATTCATGTTTTTGTCTTCTTCCTTTCTATAATTCTATTGTCTCAACAGGTGCATGGAAATGTTTGTCTGGCTAGTGTTGTTGTGACACCAACTTTGGACTGGAAACTCCATGCTTTTGATGTCTTATCGGAGTTTGATGGGAGCAATGAATCTGCCAGTGGACCTATGCTGGTACTCTTCTTTTGCTTGTCAATTTTAACTTCATTCACTAAATTTTTATATTTGTATATTTGTAGTACCAAGGGTCAGGTGTTAGTCCTTGTTTCTGTCCAGTATAGGAATATTCCCAGAGTTTGTTGCTGCCCTTTTATCTTTTCTAAACTTATTTTCTGGTTTCAGCCATTTGAATGGCTAGTGGGAACACAGTACAAGCCAATGGAAATGGTGAAATCTGATTGGGTTGCCATTAGAAAATCTCCGCCATGGGCCATTGATTCATGGGGCTTAGGTAAGACCTCCATGAACTTAAATGTAAAATATAGCTAGCCAACTTGATTGCAATTTTTCCATTGAAGCCCTTTCTTTCCTCTTTTGAAGGTTGTCTTATTTATGAACTCTTCTCGGGCTCTAAGCTTGGAAAAACAGAGGAGCTACGTAACACTGTCGGCATTCCTAAGGTTTGGCTGTCATCCTAGTTCCCCCTGAATATGTGGCTTTGGAACTTCAAATACTGTGTTTTCCCCAAAGTTTTGATGATTTATTAGTTTGTATGACTTTATTTGCTAAGAGCTGGCTTTCATTTCAGTTTGAATGTTTCTTTTCTCACAGTCTCTGCTTCCAGATTATCAGCGACTCCTAAGTTCCATGCCTTCTCGCAGATTGAACACCTCAAAACTTCTAGAAAATGGCGGTAATCTTCCTGTCTTGGTTACAAATTGTAACTTACATTGTTTATTTTTAGTTCTCGGCTTGTTTTTTCTCTGTATTTTTGTTTTGACCCTCTCCTCTGGGGTTTTGCATGTTTGTAACGGTGTTATATCTCTCAGTTATCTTTGACAATCTCTCATCTCTTGATTCTTATCATATGCAGAGTATTTCCAAAATAAGCTGGTGGACACCATACATTTTATGGATATTCTTAACTTGAAAGACAGTGTTGAAAAGGACACTTTCTTCCGTAAACTACCAAATGTTGCTGAACAGCTTCCTCGCGAGATCGTGCTTAAGAAGGTGTGAATCTGAATTATTCCGGGTAGTAAGAAAGTAGTTTGCCTTTTGAGTATTATGATTTTACGTTTTGGTATTTGACTTAAACCTTGTTGTTGATGCAGATTCTTCCTTTATTAGCCTCTTCCCTTGAATTTGGTTCAGCTGTTGCCCCTGCATTAACTGCTTTACTCAAGATGGGTTCATGGTTATCAGCTGAAGATTTCAAAGTCAAGGTTGTTCAACGTCTCTATTAAAATCCTCTAAACAACTCAATTGCATATGAATATATTTCTGTTAATTCTTGAAGTTCCTCCTCTGTTAGGTGCTGCCAACAATAGTCAAGCTTTTTGCTTCCAATGATCGAGCTATTAGAGTTTCTCTTTTGCAACATGTTGATCAATTTGGAGAATCAATGTCCGGACAAATTGTTGATGAACAAGTAAGTTTATTTTATCTTCTTTGGCCTAAAAAGTGTTTTGAGTATGGATGTTCGGCAGCAACGCAGTCTTGCTGCATGCTTTTAACATTAACACTCACTGTACTGTATGTTTTGTAAAGGTATACCCTCATGTTGCTACTGGATTTGCGGACACATCTGCCTTTCTACGAGAGCTGACTCTTAAGTCAATGCTCGTTTTAGCTCCAAAGGTAGCTTTACCCTTGCAACTTTTTTTTCCCCACAATCCAATTGTATTTGTATCTAATATTTATATCTCTTTTCTTTTATGTGGCTGCAGCTTTCTCAGCGTACACTTTCTGGATCCCTCTTGAAATACCTTTCCAAATTACAGGTTTGTATCTGCCACGGTGCTACCTCAATATCTTTGACAAGTTTCTTTCCCATATATATGATTCGTTGTGGTTTAAATTTTATATCATCTTCAGGTGGATGAAGAGCCTGCAATTAGAACCAATACCACTATATTACTCGGGAATATTGCCACCTACCTGAATGAAGGGGTTAGTCTTCACTACCTTCGTTGTTCTTTTGTTGCTTTGTTTTTGTTTGTGTTTAATCATGAAAATTTGATGCAGACAAGGAAAAGAGTTTTGATTAATGCTTTTACAGTGCGTGCCTTGCGTGATACATTTCCACCTGCTCGAGGTGCAGGTATGTAGGATGTTTTTGGTTCTTTTTCACTCGGTCTGGGATGTTCCTGGTGTTATCTTGTTTCCATCTTTCATCATCTCACTAGATTTTACTTGACGCAGGTATTGTTGCATTATGTGCCACTAGTACCACTTATGACGACACTGAGATAGCAACTAGGATTCTTCCAAATATTGTTGTGCTAACCATTGATCAAGACAGGTTCCTTATTTAAGTGCTTGACGTTCCTTCTTTTTGTCTAGTATTGTCACTTGGACAAAACGTAAAGCATTTTCTCTCGTTTTTCCTTAATAGCGAGGTTCGATCCAAGGCATTTCAGGCTGTAGAACAGTTTCTTCAGATACTGAAACAGAACTATGAGAAGGTAAAGGAATAATAGCTCTACCGAACTCTTTCCTTGAGATGTTGGGAATGGACATAACTGAGTTTTGTTTGGTTTGTTAATAGACAAACGCTGGAGAGGCAGGAGCCACCGGAGGAGCTTCAGCTATACCTGAAACAGCTGGTCTGATCGGGTGAGTATAGTAAATGAACTATATATATATGAACATTGGTCAGTGTGCTTGGTATACTAACTGAACTAGTTTACTTGTTCTTCTAGATGGGCTATGAGTTCTTTGACTCTCAAAGGTAAGCCATTAGATCAAGCGTCTCTTGCTTCTTCTTCTTCAGCACCATCCCTAGCTTCTGCAGCCTCAAATGCTACAACCACAGGTACACCTGAGATCACTTACCATACTTTTTCTTTCAACCATGGATGTATAATTTGTTGAAATGTGTAATCGCAGATATATAGTAAAAGAATCCTTCGATTATCAGATTGTTGATCACTGTGCTTATAACTAGTTAATACATTTGTCAATACTTTTTTCTTTTCCTATTTTGTTTATTTCTTGTGAATCTTCTTCAGCAACGGAGGCTCCGAGTGTCAAAGCCAGTCATCATACACGTGCCAACTCTGACTTCACAGATCAACCCGCCCCACCATCTCCAACATCAACAGATGGTTGGGGAGACATTGAGAATGACATTAACGAAGGTCATGAGAGCGACAAAGACGGTTGGGATCTCGATCCTATTGATGAACCAAAACCTGCTCCAGCTCTCTCAAACATTCAAGCAGCTCAAAAACGACCTGTGTCCCAGCCTTCTAGACCTCCAGGTACCAATCTTTAGCCTGCATCAGTTCACCTCAACACATTTTTGTTAAGTCTCCTAAAAGTCATATGCTTGTGTGTAGCTACAAGCTCAAGACCAAAGGTTAGCACGGCAAAAGCAACTGCGAAATTGGAAGACGATGACTTGTGGGGATCCATAGCTGCTCCTCCACCTGCAACTACTTCAAGACCGTTGAACTTGAAGAAGACAGTACAGTCTGATGACGAAGACCCTTGGGCTGCCATTGCTGCTCCACCACCAACCACCAGAGCAAAACCTTTGTCTTCTGGGCGTGGCCGAGCAGCCAAACCTGCAGCTCCCAAACTTGGTGCCCAGCGCATTAACCGAACCTCATCTGGAATGTGATGAACACTAGAGGAAGAAGATAAACAGGCATGCAATGTACATTTTTTTTAGAGCATCTCCAGATGACTCGAGCAACCAACAAATTATTTGTGATATCATTCATTTTAATCCCCAAGAACGTCTCTATTTTTATTCTACGCTTCCACAAAGAGTGTTTTGTGTGTGTTTCTGAGAAGTATGAATGATGTAAAGTCACCATTCTGGGAATTACATTATCTTGTTCAAGTCAACTCATTCCCATCTGTCATGATACTCTTTAAGCTATTCAATACATTGAAGATCTCAGACGCCATTAGAGAAGAAGAACCTCCTGAAAAGAAAACATGAGTGAGATTGCTCAGTTCAATCCAGCTGCAACCTGGATTTTTCTGCAAGCCTTTCTCCTTCATCTCTCTCAACAACTTTGCTGCTTCTTTCTTCAACCCTGCTTCCATGTAAAGATTAATTAACTGAACATAGTTGCGACCTCTCTCCGGTTCCATCCTCAACAGCTTCTCAGCAGACAATATCCCAAGCTCCACATTATGATGAGTTCTCGACGCAGATAAAAGGCAGAGCCATATACTACTGTCTGGCTCAATAGGCATTGCTTTTATGAAACTGTAAGCTTCTTCTAAGTGGCCGGCACGTCCTAGAAGATCCACCATATTTGCATAATGCTCCATTTTTGGTTCAATGCCATAGTCTTGTTTCATGATCTCAAAAATGTTTTTACCCTCCTGGACAAAACCGGAATGACTGCAGGCTGAAATCAAAGACAGGAACGTCACATCGTCTGGCGATTCTCCTGCCTTCTTCATCTCATCGAAAAGACTCAATGCTCTATGACAATCTCCATGGGATCCATAA
This sequence comes from Brassica napus, assembly GCF_020379485.1. NCBI lineage: Eukaryota > Viridiplantae > Streptophyta > Magnoliopsida > Brassicales > Brassicaceae > Brassica > Brassica napus. The sequence continues at coordinate 2,194,065 of NC_063446.1, forward strand.
CCATATATCATTAGGTTCCAAGTGATCAAGCTTTTATGGTCCATTTTCCTGAAGATATTCTCTGCATACTTCAACAACCCGCACTTTACATACATATCAATCAAAGCGTTTTTCAGATGAGTATCTGAAGGAATGTCGAGTCTTAATGTATAGCTATGTAGACTCTTCCCTTTAAGCAAGCTTGCAGTTGATGAGATTGCAACAAGGACACTTGTGATGGATAATGAATCTGGGAAGACACCGTGATTGAGCATTGAACTGAAAAGTTCTATCGATAGTTCGGGAAGGCTGTTTCGGCTGTAGCAAGAGATCATTGAGTTCCAGTCAACAATGGTGTAGGTTCTCATGCTAGTGAAAACTTTGAGAGCCGTTTCAGGTAATCCACACTTGGAATACAGATCGATAAAGGAGCTGCCAACAAAAACATCCAGCACTAGACCAGTTTTAATCATTCCACCATGAACTTGGAGGCCAAGAGTAAGAGCCTCTGATCCGGCGCATGCGTTTATAACACTGGTCATAATATCAGAATCAGGTTTTAACCTATCATCGTCATCATCTTTCATGGACCCAAAAACTCTCAGAGCCTCTTCGAATTTCCCATTCTTGCAAAGTCCTGAGATCAGAGAGCCCCACGCAATCACATCTTTCTCCTCCATTAATTTGAAGACTAAATACGCATCAGTATCACATCCGCATTTAGAGTACAGAGTGAGTAAAGCACTCTCTATTACAGGCGTGCTTTGTATTGGTCTCTTAACCAGTTCCGCATGGACTGATTTGCCATAGTCATACAACCCTAACATGCTGCAACAGGCGATAACATTTGACAACGTAAAGGAATCAGACAAGACACGATCTTCTCTCATCAAACTGAATAACTCCAAAGCACAGTGTCCATAACCATTGTCTGCATAAGCTGCAACCATCGCGTTCCATATTTCAAGTCTCTTATCCAAAACGCAACTGAACACAGTTTCTGCCTCACCAACCATACCGCACTTTGAATACATTAACAGCAGAGAAGTACAAACATAGGGATCATTGTCAAGTCCCATCTTCACCACGTCGCAATGTATCTGTCTCCCGAAACCAAAATTCTCACATCGACCACATGCACCAAGAACTCCGGTGAAAGAAGTGGAAACAAGCTTGACACCGTTACTCTTAGCAAGCACATACACCTCCAAGCTAGATTCACTGCTCCCACTGTCACCAAACCCAACAATCATAACATTCCACAGAACAACATTCGACTTATCCTCAACCTCCAAAAACACACGCCACGCATATGTCCCTAACCCAAACTTGAAATACATATCAATCAAAGCAGTTTTCAAGAACGAATCATCACCTAACGAGTTCCTCAACATATACCCATGAATCTGTTTTCCCTCTCTCCTCCTAAAGTCTCCTCCTTTACACAAAATGGACAACGAGAACGCATCAGGTCTCACACCCAACACCACCATTCGACGAAACAGATCAAACCCATCCTTGAATCTACGAAATTTAAAGTACCCATCAATCAAAGAGTTCCAAACCGTGACATCTCCACAGTGAGACAAACCGTCGAACACTTGGACGGCATTATCTAAAGATCCACACTTTACGTACATATTGACAAGCGAAGTCGCAACGAAAGGGTCTTGTCGCAAACCCAACAGGATGATCGAAGCGTGAATGGTTTTTCCGTATCCGAGGTTTGTAAGAGAAGAGCAAGCTTTGAGGAGAGAAGGGAATGTGAAGACGGAAGTCCACAGTGGAGAAGAGTTGTCATGGTTAGTGTATAGATGCAGAGCTTGTAGATACTCTGCTTTCTGAACTAAGGCTCTGATTCTGGAGCTGACCGAAGCTGGAGAAGTGTAGGATTCGGCTAAAGAAGAGATTGTACGACTAATGTGAACGTCGTGAAGCTTGAAACGCATATCTGCATCGCCGTCGTTATCTTCCGGTTGTTCAACGCAAAACCCGGTTTAACCGATTTTTGACTTCCTCTACCAAAGTCAATGTATAAGCATTTGTTGTTAACTTTGAACTGGTAACTTTTTTTGTTTTTGGGTCAAAACAGGTGGTAACTTAAAACTTTTTTCTACTATGTGCCATTTTGTACTCTTCTTTTTGAGTTTATATTTAACAAATATCTATTATTATAAAAGAGTGTTTGCTTCACTCTCATGAAGCCACATAGGATGCCAGCTAGATAAGTCAGTTCATATTATCCGCGTTGTTTCATTAATTTTTTCGTTGCTTGATTTGGGCTTCTGATGACACTAACATTTCGATAGTTTTATGGTCTAAAGCCCGATAGCCCAACAAATTAAACCCTAATCGTGTTCATCTCTGTTCTCTGCTCAGCGGCGACCTCTGAACTTCACACTGAATCTGAAACAGTAGGAGTTATCGTGGCTTTGAATGCAGGCTTAGCTTGGTTGGTTGAGTCAGTGGACCTGCGAGTATAAATAGGTCAGTGTTTCCCTCATCGATCTCATCCTCTCTTCATATATCTTTTACTAAACTTTCTTACAACACAAACTGCAACAATGGTGGCTTACCAGACCTTTTTTCTGATGTTAGCACCAGTCATTGTTCCGGTACGGTCCTCTCGCGTCTTCTGCGATTCTGGGAAACCCGAGGGGGAGGATAACTGATGGGATTGGACATGCTCCTTTTTTATTCAAAAGGTTTGCGTCCTGAAAATCCATCGCCTCAACTCTTGATAAATGATTCAATAGATAAAGGATTGATTGTAATGTATGGAGCTGAATATGCGTTTCCATTAGTTCATGGTGTTGATCATGAACTCCCTTACCGCTATATAAACATCTTCAGCTGTTCTTCTGCTGATCTATACATTTAGCATACGTATTCATATGTCCTATTTATCATTCGCCAAGAAAATGATGCTTACTTTTCGAATGCTAAATAGCTGAGCTTATCATTTAAATTAATTGTTTGATTTGGTTAATTTATTAGAAAAGAAATGCAGATCTGAGGGAGAGTATAAGTATATGATTGTGCAATTGTTCAGGAGTTCTTTTTTTTTCCAGGATTCATGTTCTTCTGTTTGTGCTTCTGAACTCTTATGTTGATCCAGTGTACAAAGACTATGGAGGTAATTTGATCAACACTCTTCTGCATTTTAAAAAATTGCATATTAGTTGATCATTTTCTTTGATGTCAATATGTTATAATCCATCAACATTGGGTTGAAATTTAGTAGTCCAACATGTTGATCACATAGAGAAAACACTGAAGTTTGAACTCTTTTTCCGTTGTTTTTACAAGTATCCATTGTTCATGTATATGAATGATAAAAATACGCTCTGGTTTACTCTTGGTTTTTTACCGTCGGGAACATTCTTTCAACCCTTACTATGACCATTTCACCAACAAATTCAATAAGTTTATGTGTTTATCTATTTTTCTCCTATTGAGTGTTGCTTCACATATCATTTTCATCGCAAATGTCAATTCATGCCCACTAGACACTGTAATTGACTTAAGATTATATTATTGATTCACCTTTTCCCTTAACATCATGTATTTGAGGTTGATCAAAATAACATGATTATGGTCACAGGGGCCAGGCCCTGATGCACGCATAAGCGACATAAGTCTTTACATTTTTACTTTCCCCATGTGTTTTTCTCTACAAAATTTGAAAGCTAATATGCATTTAACTACATATACTACAAAAAGGCTTCAAAATATATTTTTGGAAGTTAAAAGAGTTTATTTTTATTAGCTTCAAACGACAGTTTCTTGCTTTTTAACGCTTCTATATTAACTACTTGCAGAGAAGGTAGCCAGATGTAACAAGGTAGCAAGATGTAGCGCATGGGTGCATGATCAGCAATGTCACCAGGTGATATAGCTTTAAAGGTGTGGCGGAATAGGTTTTCTAAGCTTCATCTCAACTTCTCATCAGCACTTCCATCATTTACCAAACAGATTTATGGGCCTACCAAAAATAGACAAGCTGAAACATTTCTGCAGCTTCTTTGCCATTTCTGCTACTCTTCGTTTACATGAACAGTGTGGTCGGAGTTGGAGAACAGAGGTAGCAGCTGCAAATACTGAAGGAAGCTGAGAGCTTGACATCTTGAATGACATCGACCTTGATTCTCAAGTTATAATTTCCATGCCTTTGTTCAAAATAAAATATAACTAATAGTGTGTTCTTTTCTATTTTTTTTTACTTAGTGGCCACTATCAAGGATTTCAAAGAGTTTTTTTTTTGTATCTAAAGACCTGCGATGTAATGTAATATTTTTATCCATTACTATATTCCAAACTTTCTTTACTTTTTTTCTTATAATAAGTCTAAATCTTCTTTGCTATAAAGATATAGACATTACAAGATGATAGAATCACAGAAGGCATAAACAAGGGTTTCATTTAGTTTTAAAGAAAGTGGTAAGTACAATAACAATTTTCAACTTAATGTCTTACAGTCACAAAATTTTCATCATAATTTTGTAATATGTGACGTTGTACTTAATTCTGTATTAGACAGTGTCACTCAGTTCTCTATAATTGTAACTTAGCTTATAAGTATTTGGGCTTGTCTCCATTTTCCTAAATATTGGTTTACTAATTCTTGGTTAACATTACTGGACCAATACACAGAAATTTAGCCTTCAACATTTTAACCTCTGGGTGTCGATCTGACAATTTTTAATTTCTTGGAATGAAATTAGGATTATGAAGTTTAGGACCACGAAAGAGAAATATATTTTCAAATATAAAATACTTTTTTTGTAGGAATACATACACAATACAGATAAATTTCAATTTCGTCCAAAAAATCTAACTCGAAAGTCAAAACTAAGAATATTTATACATTAAAGTTTTTCAAATATTAATTAATTAATTCATTGTTATAATTTTAATTTCTCTAATTAATAAAAGAAAAAAAACTGATTAATAAACCTAGAATCTTATCAATGGTCTAATATGAGCTCTAAAGGAAACAAGAACAAATCATGAGTTTTTGTTACATCAGATGGTGCGTCCTCCTTATACAAGGAACAAAACACAATGTAATATTGTTTAGAAAAATCATAGAAACCAACATATATAATGAGGTTCTGAGATATCCAAAACCTGAAAGTAAAAAAAAAAAAACATAATAGTGAACCTCAGCTATTATATGGTATTATAATATTACAATACTTCCTTTTGGTTTTAACCATATTATAATACTTCCATATTATATACATAGTCTGAATTTTTAATGAGATTTTGGAGCTTTTTCTTGGACACCAATTCTATTTATATTTTTCCACTCATATTTATTAATTGAAATATTTTTATATAAAACTACATAACATTTTTAAAAGCGAGAGATGTTTCATGAATATTTTTTTCAAAAATAAAGATATTGTGTGTTTTCACTAACAAAATGATTTGAAAACATCTAATCTCAATCACATAAATTATTTTTAATATTTATCTTAGTTTCTTATGAACAATGAAATCACTTACAGTAAATTTACACAGTTACATAAAATAATTTACGTGGAAGAGATTATGTGTTTTCAAATCATTTAAACATGTTTGTAAATCACACATAAAACATACCATATTATAAATGGAGGTATATCGACATTAAAGTACAACAATTATATTTTCGTGAAATTTTATAGTAAATTTTATATAATTTGCAAATAGATGCAATACACACTACTACAATAAATCATGAACACATTAGTTTTTATGATATAATTTTTTTGTATCAACATAAATATTGAAAAAAATAAAAGTTACATTCTGAATTAAAAAAAAAAAGAGATCAACCACTGTCTGACAAAAAATATAATATAAAATAAATTGATAAGAAACATATAAGAGTAAAATGAAAATTATAATATTTAAAATAAAACAAGCAAAAGTTTTATTAGAATGTTTTGTTTATAGTAATGAGAATGAATATTATATTAAAACGCAAAAAGTAGTGATAAAAACATTATATTAGATAAAACTTCTAAACTAAAAACAAATTTTGAATGAAAATATAACGAAACAAAATTTCCGTGCGAAGCGCGGGCTTGCCCTAGTTAAATATATTTTTAACACTTATTTTTTATTCTACTAGTTATGTCTCCCGTGCGAAAGGTATTGTTAAGTGAAATAGAATTTTGATGTTTATATCTTATGATAGTCTAATATAAACCCTGAATGTAAAATACTGATCTTTTCTCAGAACCAAAATTTTCTTACATATGAATTTTCTTTTTCGAAGAAAAGCATATTTTTGCAGAAGTACAATTAAAATACAACCTTTAATTATCTAGGTAACTGACGTTAGTATCTTTAGTAGTGTTTACTCTCTTTTTTTGTAGCAGTAGTGTTTACTTTCTTTTTGTATGATTGCTTTACTTTCAAGTTGACAAAAAAAAAGAATGCTTACTTTCTTTTCCTATGAATTTTTTTGTTTTCTGTCATTGTATCTTTTTCGGCTCTTCATTTTCAGTGATATACGCTTAACCTTTTTTGTTTCTAAGAAATATATAAATTTAGTTACAGTCTATAAGAAAAATAAAAGAACAAATGTATCGATCAAAAATAAACAAAACAAACACATAAAGAGAAAATAAGGAAGACCAACCTGATAGATTATGTTTAGTGAAAATAAGATAGACCAACCTGATAGATTATGTTTCCCTATCACATGAGTTTCTTCAGCCCCATTTGTTACTTTCTAATTATTTTCACATTTTTTCTTCTTCTTGCTTGCGAAATGTCTCAAAGACCTCCGCAGAACTGATTTAATCGATAACTGATTTAATCCATTTTGCAAATGTTATCCACTTGTTTTGTTTTCACTGCTTTTGCCTATATCAACTAAAGCAAAAGAAAAAGAAAAACAATACGTAGATTAGAAGAGAATAAAATTTTCTGAAAAGGAAATTCAACACGATGTAAATTAAGATTTGAGAATAAAGAGTTTGAATGTTCTATAGTTACTAACCTGGACTCTACATTCTTCGACCTACTATGGAGTGCGGACGGACTATCCGTCCACAGAAACTTGTGTTTTTTTCTCAATTCATGAAAGGATTTTTTAAAGACTAATTAGAGGGTCGACCGTGCGGGTATGGTTGTGCGGGTGTTTATTTCATTTTTATTTATATGTATATTTAATTATCTATATTATTTTTCAAATACCTAAATTTTATAGCTTGTTTGTTTTATTCAATTAATTATTTCAAATTCACATGACTTAATTCATGTGTGATTTTTTTATTTGGATCTTCCTTTAGAAAGTAGTTTAAATTAATTTTTGTATAATTTGAATTATTATAAAATAAACAAATCAAATAGATTTTCCTATATTTTCTCTGAAATTGTATCCAGATAAATTATTTTTCCTATCTTTTTTTTTACAATATAAATATATATTTTATTTTTTATTAAATAAACCTTTTAAATATTTAATAAAGTTTGTACTTTTGTAAAATAAATGTATATTTTATTTTCACTTAAACAATACTTCTAAATATTTTGTTAATTTCGTGTTTATTTAAAAATTAAATTTATATTTTATTTTAAGTAATATAAAATTTTAAAATATCTAATCAATTTTGTAATTATAACTAAACTCATATAAACTTTTAAATAAATTTGTGATATTAAGTTAATACAATACTTTTCAATTAGAATTTTGATCCTTGACCAATAACAATTTTCAATTTAAAATTGTGTATCATGATTTAAAATATGCTATTACTGAAAATTAAAACAAATAAATTAAATTAGTGCATATGAACTATAAAATTGTTGTGTTTTAAAAAAATAATTAGTAATATGGTAAATATTAAAATTATATGTAATTAATCATGTAAAATAAATAATTTTGTGTGTAAAAATGAAAATAATCACCCGGTTGTGCGGATCAAGGCCTATAATAATATTCAACTAAATTAATATAATAGTTTTTCAAATATGGATATAATCATGATATGATTGGTTTACAATTATCCGATTTTTAAATGTAGGAAAAAAATATTTTAGTTAAAAATATATCCAATTTTGTGAACAATATATCTTTGAAAAATTTTCTTTAAACCATATTTTCGTAATATCTGAATTATTTTATTTAATTTTGATTAGTAATATTTTTTCAAATATGGTTACAATCACGATATTCTTCGATTTTAATTTTACAATTTTAAACGTAGGATAAAATTTTTTTTAGTTAAATATACTAACCCATATTTTGTGAAAAATAAATTATGATTCTAATAAATATGTTATATTTAAATGAATAAAATTATGCGACTTTATGAATGATTTTATATCCGATTTTAAATGAAATGTACCATCATCATCTTCTCCAAATGCTTACTGTGTTTGGTTTATAAAGTAAAAGTATTATTAAAAACGATAGAAATGTTCATGTTCAAGTCATAAACCATTATAATTTTATTAGTTGTTAAACTTTCTTCTACATTTACATACACGGACAGGAAATATGAATCGAGCAATATGATTTTTTGGAAGAAATTGATGAACATCAATAGTTAATAAAATGAGACATCATCGTGTAAATATTACTGCAATTTATGGAAGAAACATGTTCAATAGTAATATCCCAAGACATGTACATGGTGCAAATATGAAGATACGTTATTTATGTTCATAGAAGTTTGTTTAAAGCATATGTGTAAACACGGGAAAGGACAAATATAAACATGAAATATGACATAGAGCACAGAGTAAAAGTTGACCTTAGGAAACATACTTCTGTGGCATGTTCGATTATAGTCATATAAATTGGAATAATGATCTTAGTTTATTTGACATAGAATAAAATATATAAACTGTTATAAGATAAACTTTGAAATGATCCTCCACTCTTTTACCAACTCAAGCACTATGATCATCTATTCATCAAGCACTATGATCACCCATTCATTTACCAAATTAAGCACCATCTTTGTTATTTTATGTATTGTTGTTCACTATAAATACCATCACTCATCTCACTCTTTTGTACACCAAAAAATAAACAAGAACAAGAGTTTGTAATCAAAGAACCATTACATCTTCTTCTTCTTCCTTATAATAAACTCTCTCCCTTATATTAGTGTTATTTGCTTCCTACGGGTATTAAATTCTACTCTTATTTAAATTTCTCGATACTATAAATTATAAGTTATTTCATAACACGTTATCAGCACGATCGTTCTGCAATTCGGTAAAATTTATTGTATCATATATACTCTGCTATAATGGTCGGTATACCGTCTGTACTATTATTTATATTATGTTATAATGGCCGAAATACCGCCTATATTATTTATTAATATTTTAATTAATTGGTCGGCCGAGCCGCCTTATATTCTATTTATTGTTAACTGGACGGCCGAGCCGCCTTTATTTTCTGTTTGTTGTTAACTGGACGGCCGAGCCGCCTTTATTTTCTGTTTATTGCTAATTGGTCGGCCGAGCCGCCGTATAATTTATTTATTATTCTGCATTGACCGGCTGAGCCATCGCATAATTTATTATCATAACAAAAAATATTTATTCACCATAATTTTTATTTTTATCAAAATTTTATGAAATTTAATAGATTTGATTGATCTTTTAATACGATATTTTCAGACTGATTTTTAGTGCACTCGATTTAACCCCAACGGTCACAAAGAAAAAATTTCAAAATTTTTCTCTTTTTCAAACGGCTATGAACAGTATTTTCATCTATAAATACAACTCATTCTTCACTTCATTCACTCATCCAAAACATTTCATCTCTTCTCAAAATTTTCAAATCGCCATATTTCGGTTTTTCAATCGCAATGAAGATGAGTCGCTTAGCTTTAATTTTATGTGCGATTTATATTTTTTCGGCTATGTATTTTATTTTTGTTGGAGGAACCACTGATGAATATTTTGGCATTAACATCGCCTTATATTTGTTTACATTATATTTACTTGTTATTGCTTGTATGATTAATGTAAACGGTTTTTAAATTATGAAGTTCATAATAAATGGTTCATTTTAAAATTGCGAAATTCTAAAAAAAAAAAAATATATATATATATATAGTCATTTTAGACGATGATATTATTTTGTCTGATTGTATATATGCATGTTTTAAAGTAATGCACTATAATACTATAGTCATATGACATATAATATATTAACCATGACTAATGGTTGTCCATCTGCTAAAACGCATCGATCGATGGGTTTATGGGCTATAACGCATCGATCGATGGATCTACTAAAACGACTTTGTTTAATTTAATTCTACAAACTGTAATGTGTATCGCTTATTGTTAATTGGTTTGGGTCGGTTAACACTCCAAACAGAAAACACCTTTATAACGTGTAGTTGCGTTACCGATTTGCTCGTATATTCATTGAACCATGCACATGCACACGTGTGTCACCAATATGCGTGTTTGATAATAATACGTTTAGTCAAAGTTATAACACTTAATTAGTTTGTTCAGAAAATAATGATGTTTTTAACGTCACCTTAATATATCAATATTGCGTGTTTCCATTTATGATCATTATATGAATGAATTTTATGTTTTCTTTTATTAATATGACAATTTCAGAAATGGATCAACATGCTAATGGAGCAAAATCCAAGAAACGGATTCGTGAAATATGCATACCAGATAGATGAACAACGCACACTATTCTGAGACAAAAAAGATATTTCTCTGATATAAAACCGACAAAAATTGTCGTCAATACAATATCAGGTCCTGCAGACGTGATTGAAGGAACTGGTAAAGCAAACTTTACTTTGCCGAATGGAACAAAATTTTCCATAAATAATGCTTTATATTCTCCGAGTTCTAAAAGAATTTGTTGAGTTTTAAAGACATATATCTTCACGGATATGATACTCAGTCTGCAACTGAGGATGGAAAGAAATACATGTATGTAATTTCTGAAAAATGTGGCAGAAAACACATATTGGAAAAGTTTCCAGAACTTCCTTCGGGACTACATCATACTTATATCGATGAGATCGAATCAAATCTTGTAGTAAAATGGAACCCAGAAGAGTTCACATTATGGCATGATCGCCTTGGCCATCCAGGCACTACAATGATGCGTAGAATCATAGAGAGCTCACATGGTCATTCACTGAAAATCCAGGAGATTTCTCAAGGGAATAAAATGACATGTGTTGCATGTTCTCTAGGAAAATTGATCATAAGGCCATCGCCAACCAAAATCGATAAAGAATCACCAAAGTTCCTTGAAAGAATTCAAGGTGATATATGTGGACCTATACATCCACCATGTTGGCCATTCCACTATTTTATGGTATTAATTGACGCATCCAGTAGATGGTCACACGTTTGTCTATTATCATCTCGAAATGTGGCATTTACGAGATTTCTAACTCAAATAATCAAACTGCGAGCACAGTTTCCTGATTATACTATTAAAAGAGTTAGACTAGACAACGCTGGAGAATTCACATCCCAAGCATTCAATGACTATTGTATGGTAATGGGAATTGAAGTTGAACATTCGGTTGCTCATGTTCATACGCAAAATGGTTTGGCTGATTCTTTAATTAAGCGTCTGCAATTGATTGCAAGACCATTGATCATGAGATCAAAACTTCCAACCTCTGTATGGGGACATGCCATTTTGCATGCAGAAGCACTCATTCGGATCAGACCGAGTGCATACCATAAGTATTCCCCACTACAGTTAGCGTTTGGTCGAGAACCAAACATTTCCCACTTTAGAATCTTTGGTTGTGCGGTATATGTGCCTGTAGCACCACCACAACGAACAAAGATGGGACCACAAAGAAAGTTGGGAATATATGTTGGTTGTGACTCTCCATCAATTATAAGATACCTAGAACCACAGACTGGTGACGTCTTTACAGCACGTTTTGCTGATTGTCATTTTGACGAAAATGTATTTCCAGTTCTAGGGGGAGAAAACAAAAATGTTGGAAGTGATATAAAATGAAGTGTACCATCATTGTTATATCTTGATCCTCCTACTAAAGAGTCAGAACTAGAAGTTCGACGAATTATGCATTTACAGAGTATAGCTAACCAGCTACCTGATGCATTTGCAGATACCAAGACGGTAACTAAATCTTATATACCAGCTGCAAATGCTCCTACTCGTATCAAAATGCCAAATGAACAAGAAAAGGAGGATGACACACGAGAGCCAAAAACACGCCTGAAGCGTGGTAGACCTGTTGGTTCTAAGGATAAGAATCCTAGGAAACAGAAGAAAGCTGAAATATATGATGCACCCAAAATAGCAGAAAATATTTTGGAAGAAATAAATGATAAGGACTCTGATGAATCAGAGCATCATGAATCGAAAGATAATCATGAGATTTCTATTAATTACATCTATAATAAAAAGATATGGAAAATGAATGAAAATGATGACATTGGTGATGTTTTCTCATAATGTAAAATGAGGTAAATGAAGATACCGATGATCCAGAACCGAAATCCATATATGAATGTCAAAAGAGACATGATTGGAATAAATGGAAAGAAGCAATACAAATCAAAATTGATTCGCTTAACAAACGAAAAGTGTTTGAATCTATTGTACTCACACCTGAAGATGTGAGACCAGTTGGGTACAGATGGATTTTCGTTCGAAAACGAAATGAAAAAAATGAGATTACAAGGTATAAAGCTCGCCTTGTAGCCCAAGGATTTTCTCAAAGACCTGGTATTGATTATGAGGAAACATATTCTCCTGTAATGGATGCGATCACATTTAGATTCCTGATGAGTCTAGCCGCTGATAAAAATCTTGAGATGCGTCTCATGGATGTTGTTACAGCTTACCTATATGGATCATTAGATACTGATATCTACATGAAAATCCCTGATGGATTTAAAATGCCAGAAGCATTAATTTCCAAACCTAAAGAGTTATGTGCAATAAAATTGCAAAGATCATTATATGGGTTAAAACAATCTGGACGTATGTGGTACAATCGTCTCAGTGAACATTTAACAAAAGAAGGATATGTGAATGATCCTATATGCCCATGTGTTTTCATCAAAAAAACAACATCCGGATTTGTGATAATCGCGGTATATGTTGATGATCTAAATATTATTGGAACTCAGAAGGAAATACAAAAGGCATCAGAATATCTAAAAGGAGAATTTGAGATGAAAGATCTCGGAAAGACACAGTATTGTCTTGGCCTTCAAATAGAACATTTTCAAAATGGTATATTTGTACATCAATCTACATACACCAAAAGAGTGTTGAAACGCTTTAATATGGATAAATCTAATCCCCTTAGTACTCCGATGGTCGTCAGATCACTTAACATTGAAAGTGATCCATTTCGACCACCTGAGGAAAAAGAAGAGATACTTGGTCCGGAAGTACCATATCTAAGTGCAATTAGAGCGTTGATGTACCTTGCAAATTGTACATGGCCTGATATATCATTCGCTGTTAATCTTCTAGCAAGATTTAGCTCATCTCCAACACGAAGACATTGGAATGGAATTAAACATGTCTTTCGTTACCTACAAGGGACTATTGATTTAGGCTTATTTTACCCTAAAGATTCAAATGATCAAATGGTTGGTTTTGCAGATGCAGGATATCTTTCAGATCCACACAAAGCCCGATCGCAAACAGGATATGTTTTTACGATCGGAGGCACTGCTATATCTTGGCGTTCTCAGAAACAAACGCTTGTGGCTACCTCTTCAAATCATGCTGAGATCATCGCACTCCATGAAGCAAGTAAAGAATGTGTATGGCTAAGATCAATAAGCCAACACATTTGTTCAAGTAGTGGGATTGACAAAAGTACGGGACCAACTATTCTATATGAAGACAATGCAGCATGTGTTGCTCAAACGAAGGAAGGATATATCAAAACCGATAAAACAAAGCATATTCATCCAAAGTTCTTCTCATACACTCAAGAGCTCGAGAAGAAGAAAGATATTGAAGTAAGATATGTCCGATCATGCGACAATGCAGCCGACCTCTTCACAAAAGCACTTCCTACTTCGGTATTCAGAAAACATGTCCATAACATTGGAATGCGTCATCAGAAGGATCTATGACTGCTCAATCGAGGGGGAGCTTACGTAGTTGTACTCTTTTTACCTAACTATGGTTTTTCCCATTGGGTTTTCCTAGAAAGGTTTTTAACGAGGCAACAAAGACGTTAAGCGAGAGCGGAGAGTGACACGGTCCCCAAGGGGGAGTGTTACGAAACTTAATTTAATACAAGATGGATGATCATGGGGGAGTGTTATAAGATAAACTTTAAAATGATCCTCCACCCCTTTACTAACTCAAGCACTATGATCATCTACTCATCAAGCACTATGATCACCCACTCATTTACCAAATTAAGCACCATCTTTGTTATTTTATGTATTGTTGTTCACTATAAATACCATCACTCATCTCACTCTTTTGTACACCAAAAAATAAACAAGAACAAGAGTTTATAATCAAAGAACCATTACATCTTCTTCTTCTTCCTTATAATAAACTCTCTCCCTTATATTAGTGTTATTTGCTTCCTACGGGTATTAAATTCTACTCTTATTTAAATTTCTCGATACTATAAATTATAAGTTATTTCATAACATAAACGAGTATTTGTTGTTTAATCGTAGAGCTGTGGGGTTTAAGGTGGTTTTAATATACATTAATGATAAGGAAATTGAATGTAATGAATTTCTAATGGATGGTCCAAAATTAAATATCACATATGAAAAAAATTATGACTTCTATTTTAATATGTAAGATGTTATGCCACATTTTGACCAGAGATTATATTGATATATATGGATTCAGAATTGTAGATTCGATATTGTGGATACAATCGGTATAAGTTTTTGATATATCTTCTTTTTCTTTAAAAAAATAAAGTTGAAATGAATTTACACAATAGGTATTTTGAGTTTATCTAGAGAAATATTAACTGTTTCAAAAATCGTGAGTTATCATGGGTGTGATGTGAGAAATTCTAGGGATGTTTTGGTTTATATAGATTTTTTTTAAAACAGTTAAAAGATAAATAAACAAAAAATAATTTTTCATTAATTTCTGTTTTTGCATTTATGCTTTTTAAAAATTATAAAACATATTCTATGTGTCAGAATTTTATTGGTTAAGTGGTTTATGGTTTAATGTATAAAAGATTATAATTTTATAAAATATGGTTTTTGTTAACGCTCCAATTATCCATGATTAATAAATTTTCAATGGTTGTTCACTCTGTCCGTGGATCCAATTTTGTGTGATTGTCAAAGTGTTAATTATCAAAAACTTGAAAATTTTGTTTTAATCTTCACATAATCTTCTTCATAAGTTTTGGTCTCCTAATGGTGAGATGGTGAAGGGCAATGTCTGATTTGTCCTCAAACGATGTTACAAATCACATTTTTAGAAGTCACTAAAAAAATTTTTTTATTTCAAAACACGTTTAAATTTAAAATTTTTTCTGTACAAATGACCAAAAATAAATGTATTTTCATGACATAAGTCAGGTTCCGTCTGAAATATTTTAGACCGAAAGCCTAAAAAATTCTAAAACTAACAAGAAATAGTACATTAAGCATAACATAATCAAACCCCTCACCTCTTTAAGAATTTCATGGCATTAACCAACTGCGCTACAAGATATTTTTGAAATTTAGCCGTCGAAACTTTATTTATTGTAATAGAAGCTGCCAGAAAAACATGTTTCCATGGCTTCTCCTCAAAACTGGTACTGCATAAATGGACAAATTATTTTTAAAAAAACTTTAAAAAAAAAGTTGCTAAAAAAATAATATATAATATTACCACAAACCATGAAGATACAGTTTTATTTGCATAACTCCAATGATTCTAATAATTTTTTCTATGTTCTATATTTGTCCGTATAATTGATAATAGATTGATATTCAGATTCAAAATTTTAATGTACAAGCACTAGTAAAATTTTACTCAAACCACTTAGATTAATGAAGTTTGAGCTTTCAACTATTAAATATATATCAAAAAGAAGATATTAATTTAGATCACATGTTCTTCGGTTCATATCGAATCAATTTGATTTGACCACTCCTAATCTCATACTAGATTGAGATTCAGATTTCATATTGTTTAGATAAGTTAGGTCAAAGTTTGGTGAACATTTAGTTCCGCAATTCATTATCCAAATCGATACGTATCAGCTCAATAAGCTCCGCTAATTCCACATCTATCTTTTTTTTTAATAGAATTATTGAAAATTGACTACCGATATAGCTAACTTGTATCGTATGATAATGGCATGGTTTGTCATATTATAAAATATATCATGATTATACTTATCCCCTATATATTATTTATGAAACAATACAACTTATTTGTGTAGCCACGTGTCATCATTAGGATGATTCTTAGAATTATTAGAGAAATATGTTGGTCCATCTAATTATATTATAAGCTTTTTATTAAACTAATCATAAATTCATTATTAATGTCATTTATTATTTCTTTAAATAAAGATTACGGAATTGCCTAATGTGGCTAAAATATATATGAAGATCTGATAAAAAATAATGTATCTTCTATCAAATTTGTTTAATTTTAAACTATTAAGATAATTTAAAAAATTACAATAACCATATTATAAAAATTTATATTTTTCTTTATATGTTATATTTTTGAATTTTAAAAAACGACTATAAATTACTAAAACTGTTAAAAGTCTCACATTCAAATTTTGCGATCCATGGTTTAAAATTTTTGTTATGACAAAATACAAATGATTACAAAATCATATAAATAAAAGTTTAATTTAATTAATCATTAATATTTAAAATATATATGTATGTATATCATTCTAAATTAAACTATAAACCATATTTAATAAATAAATATTTTAATTTCAAAATTTACTTTGAATAGTTTTTTTTGATAAAAGTTTTGAACTAACATTGATAAATTTTTTTAAATTATAAATTACTAAAATTATTAATCGCACAATGAAAATTTTGTTATCAGTAATTTAAAGTTTTTGCTATTAAAGATACACATGATCAAAAAAACATATGAGTAGAAATCATCATTTAATAGACATTAATATTAAAAATATACTATGTATGTTAATATCATTTAAATTTAATTACATATCCTATCAAATTTTTTAAAAAATTGTTTAGATTAGTAAAATTGATTTATACCTTCGCACCAATTTAATTATATATGTAATAGTTAATGACTTTTAATTATTCAATATATATTTATTATTTCATAATATGTAAGAACATATAATACATAAAATAATTTTTATATATAATGTTTATCTCGCGCAACGCTCGGGTCTTAATCTAATCTAGTGGTCTTAATCTAATCTAGTACAATACTGCAAGTCTAGAAATCGTGCGATACACACAGTTAAAGAGAACATTAAACAAAAGGTTTGGTTGGTCGATGCTTTGATCAGGTTCCGTCTAGAAAGTAATAATAACCTTATACAATAAAGGAAGCATCCATGTTGTTCAAAAAAAAAAAGGAAGCATCCATGTAACAAGAAACTCGTGTTCCGAATTTCGATAGTCTTGTCTCAAACAGAAACTTAGACCTTTTTTTGCTGCACAAGACTCCAGAGATTCTTATTTTTTCTCCTCGCGCAGTCTCACAGACTTGTTGTGAAATCAGAAACGATGACAATCTTGTGCAACAATGGCCACAAAAGTCATCAATTTCGTTATTGTTATTGCGTGTGGCCTCCATTTTCAGTGGTTAGGAATAAGGAGATGTTTCTTCTTATCGTGTTGTCCATTTATTCGTTGCTTAGGGTTTGGACGAGAAAAGACATCGTCACCATCTTCATAACCACAACCATTTTCTTTGATCTCTTACGCTTCTTTTTGTGTTTGTGTAACTTAAGATTACTATAGACATTTTGAAAACATTTCTTGATTTTCAAAAGAAACAAAAAAGAAACATGTAGCACAATCAAATAAAGAACCAAAATAATGAAATACTTATATGGTTAGGGCTACATAGTCTCTCATGGTCAGCTTCTGCTGTTCATGAGATGACATTTAAGTTTCTCAACATCCGATAGTTTCAGAGGCTTCTGCATAAACATTTGAGCTCCACTAGCCAAACATCTGCATTTAAGAGACCAAAAACAGAACACAAGATGATCTTAGTGCATGACTGGTTCAAACGCAGCGGTTGCTGTTGCGAGAGTTTGCGGATGTAGGTGGTTGCGGTTTCTAGCAGTTTTAAGAGATTTGTATGACTGGTTCTGATGT
Source organism: Brassica napus (assembly GCF_020379485.1). Lineage (NCBI taxonomy): Eukaryota > Viridiplantae > Streptophyta > Magnoliopsida > Brassicales > Brassicaceae > Brassica > Brassica napus. The sequence goes on from NC_063446.1 coordinate 2,212,332, forward strand.
TAGAAATTGGTGCGTTTGCGGCATACTAATGACTGGTTAACTATCAAATGCAGCCACAGTTAAATAATAAACTAACAATATTTACATTTTATATAATTATAAAAATATCAAAAATCATAATATTATAATAAATATAAAAATTATATTTAGAAAATTATAGTTTTAAATTTTTAAAAATTATAGAAAATATTTTTATTTTAAAATTTTATAATACTAATTAAAATATAATAGATATATTTTAGTATTTTTGTAATTCCAATTTAAAATTTTTATTGAATATTTTTTTTTGTATTTACATTGTTTTTTTAAAAAAAATTATCCTCCCGCAACCGCCCACAAACGCAAACGCTAACTGCAACCAGCTTTTGAATTTATGAGGTTTATAACGGTTTGAACCAGTTTGGAACGGTTTGAGCGATTGTTGCAAAACGCCAACAACCGCTACCAACCGCCAAAACTGCGTTTGCGGGTGGTAGCGGAGAAACTAGTCATACCCTTAGTTAATTACTTCCACCGGAAGAAACTAGATAACGAGGTCTTGTTATTAGATCTCAATTTTTCTTACTTGCTGATGCGAGTAGGAATGTACTCTGAAGACATTATCACAACAGGGACCTCTTTCAGATTCGATGACTCCTGCCACGGAACACATATGAGAGGATTGTTAAATTGAATTAAACAAATGAGAAGATCGGTTATTATGTATAGTTTGTTACCTTCACTTTCTTGAGTAGCTCGAAGCCTGTCATTCCTGGCATGCAATAGTCTGTGATGATTAGATTCACCTTCAAATTCTGGAGAGAAAGAAACACGTTTTGAGTTTTCTCCATAGGTTTGTTAACCATTATCAAGATTTTTGGGGTCCTACAAGACCTATGGCAATTGTGTCAAGAGGAAACCTATAGATCTTTCTTACATTATTGGTCAATGCCATATGCTGATTATGATCTCCCAAACCCAAATACTCCAATGCTCTAATCGCATTCTCTGCTGTTGTAACTACAAAAAAAATATCACACATCACATTTTTTACCAAAAAAATATCACATTATAAAAAGAAATAATACGAGAAATATACAAAATGCAAAAAAAAAAAAATGGAAACAAATCAGAGAAAATGGGAAGGTTGCAAGAAAAGAATGGAACCTTTGCAAGAGGAGATCTTGAGCAACTTCTCTACGAGTTTACGGTCAATAAGATTATCATCCACGGCCAAAACATGAAGCTCTTCATGACCATGATGATGGTGATCATAACCCACTTCCATTAAAGAAGAACAAGAGCCACTGTTCATCTCGTTTGTTCCTTAGATATCAAGTAACTGAGAAAGAAAACAACTTGACAATGATCTAAGAAGCAAGACTGGCTCTGGCATTAATACATACACCCTTCAGAACATAGCTTTTAATTCTCCACCACCTCTAATAAAAACAAATTCAAAAATCAACAAGACTACATGTAGAAAGAAAGTGACAGATTCAGAAGAGTTGTAGAGTCATGTGACTCTGGTGATGGTATTTATGATGGTTTTCTTCTATTATTATTATCACCAACTATTTAATTCCTCATAATTAAAATGAAAAAGAGCATGGGGAAGAAGATTGCATCAAAGAATATCACGGATATCTCGTGATATCTTATTTTTAGGGGTTATAGTTTCAGTATCAGTCATCATACATATAAAGTTGCACGTATTTGTCTTTTGTATGGAGTTACTTGTTAGGTCATGTTCATGGAATCGTGTGTGGGGTTCTTTTGTTTTCTTTAGGACCACTTTGAATTATTGCATAATACAAAAATGTAGATAGTGAGATGCATTTTGTATAGAACTCAAGTTATATCATGATGGTTTTTTTTGTGCAACCGTTATATCATGATGATATATGAAAAGATATTTATTAGGTTTCGATCCTCTGTAATAAATCAAGAACCGATTTGATATGATTTTGTTTATCTGACATGTAGAAATATTTTGCGTGTGTTCAATTTGTGTGTTGGATATGGAAGACTGGTTCTTTTCAGAAACTGAATAAAGAAACTTATCTGGGTCAGTGACAGTCGTACGGATCTGCTGAGGATCTTATAAGTAGATAAGATATATCTTTTAGATACTGATACAACTTTTTATTTTATATTTTCCCTGTTTTGGGTCAAATCCTTGGAAACAGGTGAAAGCAGAAAATATAATAATCATTTTAGTTGCAAATGGATCATCATTCTATTGTATAGAGAAAGAGAGATCTCCATGTATAAGTTTTTTTCCCTTTCTTGTAAGATTATCTAAGAATCACAGTAATAGAAAATATGTTTCATATATTTGAAGTAATGCAAGTTATAGTGTGAACCGTTCTTAACACCCACTTTAAAATTTCCATAACAGAATAATCTAGTTTTCATAATGTAAAGATACAGTAGCGAAGGAAACTAAATTGGTTTTTGTCAATATATTTTCAAAACCGGATAGGTAACTGAACAAAAAATACTTTGGATGATGAGTAAATATAGTTCGACCAAGTTTAATTTAGTTCATTTGAATTTAAAACATAGAATAAAACTAGAATTAACTGTGTGATAAAAAATAATAGAAATAAATACTAGAGTATTTCTGGATGGTTCCTAATTTAAATATTTGAACTGAACCGATAATTATTCGAGGCAATTCATACCAAATTTCCTTTAATTGTAAAATATATTTTAAACATTTTTACCCGAATTAGTCGAAATAACGGATCCGAACTAATAAATTGACTATTCAAATGTTGCAGAAATAATGACCTTAATGGACGTCCAACTAACGGCGTCACCTCAGTTTCTAATAGGCATATTAATCTCTAGGCATGGGCATTCGATGGCCTATTCGGGTTTCGGGTCGGGTGCAATCGGGTGTCGGGTCTTCGGTTCTTCCATAAACAGCCCCATTCGGATCTTTTAAAAGTTCGGGTCGGTTTCGGTGTGATTTTTATCGGGTTCGGTTCGGGTTTAGCACCATACCAAAGAACCGGTTGTACCCGGTTTACACTTCGGGTGTCGGAGCTTAATCGGGTTTTGGGTTAAGAAACACTAAATTGTACTTGGTTTAACACTAATTACTTGCTAAAAAGAGCTAAGACATTCTCTTTGTAGTCTTGTGCATCAAGAAAGGTTCAAACGAGCTAAAAAGAAACTAAGACATTCTCTTTGTAGTCTTGTGCATCAAGACATAAATGTATACAAAGAGTCAACAATGAAACACAAAGTCACAAACGTAAAAACCAAACATATAATTTTATTGAATCTAAAACCAAATAAAAATCACAACTATTGAAATTAAAACCAAACAAGATTCATGATCCAAAACCAAACAAAAACCAACATTGTTCAATGAAATGAAAAAAACTAAAACTTTCAAACTTGAAACTTCAATCTTCAACCATCAAACTTCAAAACCGAGACTTCAATCACCAAGGTTGTGAACCTCAAACTCTAACAAAAGAACAGTATACAAATGAATTAGTAAGAGAACACATATACAAATTTTAATGGCGAGAACTTAAGTAGAAGAAACATACATTTCTCAAGTTTATCAAGCTGTTCAACTTCGGCAAGAATTTGTTCATTTGTGATGATCCTTTCAGTAAGTTTAATATCAGCATGCATCCATTGCTCGCTACACAGAAGAACCTCTATCATGAAGTGAGTTAAGCAGCTTCTGTGCGGTTCTAATATTCTACCAGTTGTGCTAAATGCACTCTCTGAAGCCACTGATGAAATCTGCATAGCAAGGAGATCTCTGACCATTTCTGCAAGAACCGGATACTTGATTTTGTGCACTCTCCACCATGACAAAATGTCAAACTGGGTTCCCGGTAAGAGTTTAGGAGTCTCAACAGCTTCCTTCAAGTAAACCTCAAGTTCATCCCTTGTGTCCTCACCTTTTTCAGCTACAAGTTCCTTGTACACAACATCCATCCTTTCATACCCAAAATCATCAACTACCAGTTCCATTCTTTCTGATGCTTGCTCCTGAGACTCTGGAACAAGGACACTAGACGCTTGAGTTGACTGTGTTGGCTGGCCAGAAGACTCTCTAAAACGCAAGTTGTACTCCTTGAACATGCTCTGGAGAAGATCAATCACTGATCCTAGCATTTCCTTAGCCTCATAACTGTCTTTCCCATACAGTTTCTCAAAACATAGCTTAGCAAAATGCATCTTATTCCTAGGATCAAAGACTGTCGCTAGGATCAACATTTTATTAAGACCCTTGATACCTTCCCAATACTTCAAAAACTTCTTCAACATGTCAGATGCTGTCAACTTCAACTCAGAATCTAAGCTATTCGCTAAACCAGTGAGATTTCTCTCAATTGTCACTATCTCAACATAGCATTTGTATGCATTGACCTTAGATGAGGCAGAGACAATCAAAGTGCTGTTGTAGAAGATGACCAAAAACCGAATCAGCTTCTCAACACCACTCCAGTCGCTAGCAGCAGGTGGTCCACACTTCTTAACCCCATTTTCTACTTCCAAAAAGTAGTCATTGTACAGCCTATCCTCTGCTTCCATCTTATCAAATGCTACCTTAAACTGTAATGCTCTAGTTAGCATAAGAAAAGTTGAATTCCACCTAGTCTTTACATCCAAAGGCAAGCTACCACGAGTCATCTTACCAGTTGTGACTCTTTGATCAAAAGCATTGACCCTACTGGTAGAAGACCGAACATACTGTACCGCATTTCTGATTGCTAATACATTATCGCCTAAATCACACAACCCCTCCTTAGCAATCAAATTTATAATATGCGCAGCACACCTCATGTGTAAATAATTTCCATCTAAGACTAAAGCATCAGGGGAAATTGAGCTAAAGACACTATGGAACCTCCCTAAAGCAGAAGTATTGGCAGTTGCATTATCTACTGTGATGCAGAACAGTTTCTCAATTCTCCAGTCTTCTAAACAGTTTAAAAGAACATTAGCAATGGTCTGACCTTTGTGATCAATGATGTACTTGAAGCCAATGATTAACTTCTTCAGCTGCCACGATTCGTCAATAAAATGTGCTGTGATAACCATGTAACTTGCTCCTGATATGCATGAAACACATAATTAAAATGTATGCAGAGTAAGTTCAAATATCAGTAAGTACAAAGAGTATTAAAACGTATGTCTTACCTGTCACTTGAGCAGTCCAAATATCAGTGGTAAGGGAAACCCTTTGTTTGCTTGTGCAGAGTAAGTTCTTCAATGCAGCTTTCTTCTCCACAAACATCTCCACAATGTTCATGGTCGCAGTCCTTCTTAAGTGAGGCTTCCAGAGGTTAACCTTGCAATTTAAAAGAATAAAACAGTAAGTAATTTGAGATGACTTTAAAACGAGAATTAGAAATGCAAAACTATACAAGGTTACCTTATTGCAGAAGTGTTTGAAAGATGTACTTTCAATGAATGAAAGTGGCAACTCTGCTGACACCACCAACTCATTACACGCTTCTTTGAAAACAGTCTCAGAAACTTTAGATGGCTTCAGATTTCCTTCATTACCAATCTGTTGTTGATTCGTTTTCTGACCAATTAAAAACGACTGGTGTTCTTTGCAGATTTGCAGATGCTGCTTCAGGTTCGAAGTTTCTGACTTGGATGCACATGAAAAGATCTTGTGGCAATGGTGACATACACACTTGTCTCGGATCTCTTTGGTTCTTGTGAAATGCTCCCACACACGAGACCTTGTTACAACCAACTTCTTCACCTTATTCGCCTGAGAGGATGCTCCAGATGTGGCATTCGCATTAGCACTTGTCTCTTGGTACTCTTGGTCTTCACATTGCATATCAACATCGGTTTGTTGGTTATCGAAAGCTGAGGATGTCATCTGCAAGAGAAAAAAAATATTATTATTAGCTTTACAGATGAGATTGAAAACAATAGAAGAAGTGAAGAACTAATATTAGTCTTTTTCGGTTAACATAGATCAAAATCATAAACGACGAAGAACTAAGATCATAAACGATGAAGTGAAGAAGTGAACTAATATTGAAGAACTAACAAGAAGAACTAACGATGAAGAACAAAGATCAAAAAACTAACATCACAAGGCTTAGTACTTATTACACAAACTACACTAAGAATAATAAGGTACAAAACACATTAAGACTCATCAAAATCATAAATGACAACTCAAGCTTCATATCTAAGTCTTTCAAGATTAAGACTAAAAAGCACAAGCTTTAAACCTGAATCTAAAAGTGAAAAGCAAAGATACATGATTTAAAGAAAACTAAGCACCTCAGATTGATTACTTTCTGCTTAAAGAGGTGGAATGGCTTGTGAAGTCTAACGATACGCATCAACATATATAGGAGATGGACAAAGGGTTCCATCAAATTTTCGGGTTATGGAAAGGATTTCGGAAAGGATATACGGAAGTCGAGATTTCAGAAAGGTTTGGTTGTGATTTTCGCAGAGGATCTTGCGTATCTCGGTGTAATCGAAAGAGGGAAACAAATGGGGGTTAGGGTTGTGTCTGAGTGTCTTGATGATCTTCGGGTTTCGGAGGTAATCAAATGGTTCTCGGTTTTCAACCAAACCGAACCGACCACCATTACACCGCGAATAAACCGTTTGATTTATTTAGAAGATCCGATACCGAACCAAACCGGTTTTATCGGATCGGTTTCCATTCGGTTGTTCGGTTCTCGGATTATCTGCCCAGGCCTATTAATCTCTTCTCGCTATGTGCCTACTAATTAAATCAAGGCCCATTAATATCAAAAGCCGACCTTTCGAATATATTCTCTCCGAAGCCATCCCTAGTGTCTTCGTATTCCACCACTGCAGATTCGTGGAAGCACACGCCTGAAACATCGTCGTTTAATCCTAGCTATTCCGGCGACTAGGCGGTTCCTGGGTTTCTCCCTACGACCATGGCGAACCGGACGGATCCGTTGGCGAAGAACATAAGAGGCACGAACCCTCAGAATCTGGTGGAGAAGATCGTGCGGACGAAAATCTACAATCACACTTTCTGGAAAGAGCAGTGCTTCGGCCTCACGGCGGAGACGCTTGTAGATAAGGCTATGGAGCTCGACCACGTTGGCGGAACCTTCGGTGGTAACCGCAAGCCCACTCCTTTCCTTTGCCTGATACTGAAGATGCTGCAGATCCAGCCTGAGAAAGAGATCGTCGTGGAGTTCATCAAGAACGATGATTACAAGTATGGTTTCTTAGCCAAAGCTCTTTTCTTTTGATAGTGCAACGTTTTGGGTGTTATAAAGGTTGAGTCTTGAGAGGATTACGAGTAGGGTTTCTGACCAAAGTCTTGTGTGTTTGATACTGCAATTAGCCTAGTCTTAGCTCGTTCTTAAGCGTATATATGTTTGGCTAGCTTTAGATTCTTGCGCCTTAGGATTATCAAGCTTGTTGGGTGTTGTTATAAAGGTTGATTCTTGAGAAGATTTGACTCACTTGTGTTTCTGCAGATATTTTCGTATACTAGATGCGTTTAGTCTGGTCTTAGCTATTTCTCAAGCATATATATGGTTGGCTAGCTTTAGATTCCTGCGCCTTAAGATTGGTTCTTAAGAATGTTTACTCTTTTGTGTTTGTGCAGGTATGTTCGTATTCTAGGTGCGTTTTATCTCCGTCTCACTGGCTCTGATGTTGATGTCTATCGCTACCTCGAGCCTCTCTACAATGACTACCGTAAAGTGAGGCAAAAGCTATCTGATGGGAGTAAGTTTCGTTTTCATTCAATGAAGTTAAAACCTTTGATTGGTTTGTTCACTAACGAGGTTTATCTCCTTGGGTTTGTGTAGGGTTTTCGTTGACGCATGTGGATGAAGTCATTGAGGAGCTCTTAACCAAGGACTATTCTTGTGATATCGCAATGCCACGCTTGAAGAAAAGGTTTGTTCTTTTGCTATACAAGTATATAGCTTAATATTAGATTTTTGGTTAATCTGTTACTGTAATGATAGGTGGACGCTTGAACAGAATGGTTTGTTAGAGCCGAGGAAGAGTGTTTTGGAAGACGACTTTGAAGAAGAAGAGGAAAAAGAGGAGAATGAAGGGATGGCTGACGGATCTGAAGACGAGAAGGTCATTGCTTTTGCTCTTCAATAGTTTTGTATCTGTTCTCATCTCTGTTTATATATAGCAACTGTTGTGTTGATACCATCTTCCTCCTCGCTTACAGGATCACTACCGTAGGAGTCCTGAAAGAGAAAGAGATAGGGACAGAGACAGGGAAAGGAGACGTGATAGTCATAGGCACAGGTATCTGAATCCTTGCCCTTACCATTCTATTTGTTCTTGTGATATGTTTGTGGAAGCTGTTTTGATCTAGCTAATGCTCACGCACCATGTCTAGTATTCTCTGTTTTGAATGTCTGTTTCCTCTTTGGCATCTCAAGCCATCAGCGGTTTCATACAGCTTCCGAAATTGAAATTGTAGAGATCCCAACAGGTTTTACTGTACTGACAGTGTACAGTAAGGAGTATGATGGATCAAACATTCTTACAATAGCTTACCTATTGTGTTTGTATTTATTACATGCCATTATCATTGATGTTGACACCTTATCGTTGGCAGGGACCGTGATTATGATAGAGACTATGACATGGATCGAGACTATGAGAGGGAACGTGGGCGTGGTCGAGACCGGGATAGGGAGAGAGAGAGAGATAGAGATCACTATAGGGACCGAGACAGGGAGAGGGAACGAGGCAGAGACAGAGAAAGAGAGAGGGCAAGGCGGAGGAGTAGAAGCAGGAGTAGGGATCGTAAGAGACATGAGAGTGATGATAGGGAGGAACCTAAGAAGAAGAAGGAGAAGAAGGAGAAGATGAAGGAAGATGGTACGGATCATCCAGATCCTGAGATTGCAGAAGCTAATAGACTGAGAGCATCTCTGGGACTGAAACCCTTGAGATAAAACAGCTGAAGAAGGAGATGTCTTGTAAGGACACAAGCTATCAAACCGGGACATGGTTCATGTATCCGGTTACTAGTCCATCCTATTAACTTTCATTTCTCTTTGTAGAACAAAATGGAGTGTTGAGGATATTAGTGTGCGCTAAACCAGATTATTCGCAAGATACTCTGAATTTGATGTTATCATATCTAGTTTTTACCGGCATGGTTACGTGGGGGCCTCACCAAAATCAAAGAAAAAGAAGGGTGATATTAAAATGTATTTAAACGAGCAATATTCTTAAAAAAATCAATCCGAATATCTAAACTAAATATTGAAAATCTAGAAAACTATTTTAAATATTATTAATCGAACATGAAATAAATAAGAGATTTATAATGAAATTTTATACAGAATTATATACTTGTGCCAAGTTTAAAATATTATTAATCAGAACATATATAAAATTTGAATGTGCTTATACCGGAGGCATCCATGCCTACGAGGCTACGACTTAGTGCCCATGAAATTGAATGGGACCCACAAGAAACTTTGCGGGTAAAATGATACGGTTACATCTATCTTATTAAAACTGGAGTACAAAATGGGATTGTTTGGAAACTTGATTAGTAGTTTAAAAAATAAATCTGTTTGGAAACAGGGTTTGTTTAAATTGTTGCGTCTGCCGGTTTTTCTAAAGCCCATAGAAATCCATTTATTCTATAACCCATCGATTTGAATTTTGAAAAAAATAGTTACCTTAAATATCTCATTCTTATCGTATAAGATCTTATTCACTGTAACTGATCGATGAATACCTTCTCCCCACGTAAAAGCATCAATAGGAACAAAATAGTATATACCCTAACGATTTATGATGAAGATATTTAGGAAATATCTATGACTAAATAGCAAGATATCCTAAAAAGTTTTAACCAATTAAATAGAACTTCCATAATTTGAGCGAACATTTCGCGTGAACAAAATCAATAGTATCTAATTTTCAATAACATATATTACAATATATATGATTTCATCAAAAACAGAAAGGAGCAAATATCGGTGATACTTATATCCTCGCCATAAATACAGCTTAACCTATATTTCTTCACCCATCTATATATACTGAGACTACATTCAAAGACTTTAACATCGAGGTCTCACAGCAAACATGTCAAACGAAAGAAAATTGTGTCTTATTAAGGATCTCAAACCGTTCCGAGATGAATGGCGTCTCACTCTGAAACTGCTTCATTCCTGGAAACAAACCACCAGCTATGGAGGAGATACTCTTGAGTGCGTCCTGGTTGACCAAACTGTAAGATACATTTTCTTTGACAGAATATATATGCATATGTATATCGATTCTCATCTAATAGTTACTCATATTCTACTCTGTTTTCTTAAAAGGGTGCTAAAATCCAAGCATCATGCAAGAGATCTCAAATAACTCGTGTTCAACGTTACCTACGTGTTGGTGAATGGAAGGTCATTGACACCGTGAAAATAACTGGGGTAGGAGTGGGTCAATATCGACCTACGACGCAGCAGTACAAGATGACAATCATAGGAGACACATCAATAACCCCTTCTGATTATCGGAATGATAATCACTTCCTTAATCTGGCTAACTACGAGGAGATTGGTAATGGAAAGCTGAAACCCCATTTTCTAATTGGTATGTGTACATAACGATTTTTACTTTTTGTATATATATAGTTGTTAACTATTATAATGAAGTAAATCTTTATTTGTTATTGACACAGATATCATGGGACAGGTTACTGATCTTGGACCAGTAGCTATGGTCCAAGCTAAGGGAAATGACACAAAAAGAGTTCATTTCCGTTTGCGTGATACAAGGTAGTTTCAGTAATAGCTTTTAATAATTATTTTTACATTTTGTGTCCTAAGTTTCAATAAATTTCGGTATCTTCTCTCAGTGGTCATGAAGTGGCATGTTGCTTATGGGGAAAATATGCTGAGCAATTTGAATCGGTGGAAGAAGCTAATGATGAAAGTATTATATGCTTGATAAGGTTTGCAAAAATCAGCGAATACAGAGGTATACACTCCACATCTTATATGTACTTTACCCAAAGTATGAATGAAAGGTTTTCTGAATATTTTTATTTAATAAAATAGGAGAAAAACAAATAACCAATGCATTTGATGCTTCACTTGTGTTTCTCAATCCAACAATGGAGGAAGCTATCGATTTTAAACAGAAGTAAGTATGAAATATATATTGCTGATTTTGGCTCTATTAAAAATTTTCAACTTTGGCGTACTAATTATTGTTTTGATCAGGATGTTGAATGATCCTCTTCCCCTAGCTATTTTGGATCAAAGTAATGAAAAGAAGATAATCACAAGGGTTGCTCACGATTGGAATGAGGTAGACGTGAGATGTATTTCTGAGATTTTACAGAGTTTTGAGGTAATAATACTACGTTACGTATCTGGATGTTAATGTGGTCCTTATCATAAGAGTTTTAAATTTATATATTTATAACCATATAGGTTGACAGTTGCAAGATCATTTGTTCAATTGAAACAATTGACACAGACTGGGGTTGTTAATTATTTTTTAGCTTCTTGCAATTGATCATATCAATGAGAACTCATCAGAAGATGTTTCCACCCCAAGTAACAAGCGTAAGGAAGATGAGTGTGATCAAATGGACATGACATCTACATCTAAGAAGTTATGCACTAATATCATAAAGGTGGAGAAGACAAAGACTGATTAGTGGAAGTTATGGCCACCTAATAAGGAGTTATTTTGCATAACTTTTATTTTATTGTTTTATGATCTTCTCTTTCGTTTTTTGAAATTTTCGTGTTGGTTTTGTTACATTTGAAATTCCCTCATCTATTTATTCAATAGATCGATGGTATTTAACAATATAAAATCTGGCAAACCCTTGCAATGAAATTAGAGCAAACAAATTTAAAAAGTCTAACCTGTAATACAATAGATCGATTGTATTTAATCCGGATTGAGAGTGAACATGACATCAAAGTAGTTCAGATTCTGTATTTGAGTTAGGTGTTTGAAGGATTGAAGAACACGAAGAAGACGAAGAGTTAAGAAAGTGAGAGATGCAGCGACATATCGAAGATAAGAAGAAGCAAAAAAATAAATTGTTTTAGTTTTTTATTAGCACATTACATAACAAACCCTTTCCCGGAGTAATTAGTTGGGCTAATGGACATTGATTACAATTTTTTTATGGGCCAGATTTAATGTAATGTGTAAATAATTTAGGAATTATATGTTGTATGACCCAATTTTGTAAATAATTGACATTTACATTTTTTAAATAAAGAAAGTTAACGAATACTATATTTTATATCTATATTATTAAAACTCAAGTACAAAATTGGAATGTTTGGAGACTTGAATAGGACTATTAAAAAAATTTGGAGTGTTTGGAAACATGGATTGTAGTCTTTTAAAAAAAAACTAATTTTGTTTGGAAACAAGAATAGTAGTATTAAGAAAAAAAGTAATGGACTTATGTTATTAAGAAAAATTAAAAGTACATCATATTATAAGAAACTATCTATCTCGGCCAGTTTTAAAATATACGAAAATGGTTCAATCTAATTGCCTAAAACTTTTATTTTCCAAACTAACCATAAAACAAAATTTAAACTTTATATACATATTTCAAATCAAAATAATAATTCAAAGTTGATTTATATCAAAAAATTGATTTAAAAAAATATATATATATATATTCAAAAATGGATTTTTACTAAACTATTTTTCAATAACCATTATACAAAAATGTTGTCAATATATATAAGAAAAATAAAACACATATTTTCAAGTATTTAAACTAATTTAAAAGTATCATTCTTGATGTTTTATATACGTTAAATCTAATTAATATATATATAAGTATATAAATCTATTTTTAGATAATTCGGGTACCCGAATACTTCGGTTCGGATCAGATTCGGTTCTCTAAATAACAAAATTTTGAATAACTCGAATATTTAATCAATTTATGTTCGGGTTTGGTACTATATTTTTGGATCGGTATCGGTTCTGTTCCTCGGATTCATTTTGCCAAACATTAATAATTACATGAAAAACAAATATCAACATATTTTTCAAAATATAAACCCGCGCAGGTGCGCGGGTCAAAGTCTAGTAATCATTAACCATGACGACGCGCGTGCTTCTCTTGTCCCTCCCACGTCGTCGTTTTAATCCTCTCTGTGCTCTTCGTACCTTCACTCTCTCAGCTTCCCCTCCGTCTCCACAAGTTTCCGAATTTTCCGGCGGAAAAGCAATGTCCGTGAACGACGGCCTCGATCCTCGGTTCCTATACCATGTTGAAGACGAATCTCTGAGATTCCGCGTCGGAGAGTCCGGTCCCAAGAGCAGGGAGCTCGATCATCGTCGTTTCGAAAGTTCCGGATTCCGGCAAGGCTTCTGCGGAAACGAGAAGGATGAGATGAGATACTCCAATGGAGATGATGAAGATGAGGACGTCGTTTGTATTCGAAGAGGCAGCTCTCTAGATCAGCCTGGTATTGATTCTTGTAGCTCTGTACCTGCAGAAACCAACAGAGAAAGTAAAGATCTAGGTATATACTAGCTCACAGTTAGTTCACCACGATTGCTGAATCTCTCAGTAGCTAATTCTTGCTTTTACTCAGGTTCAGCTGGTTGGGAACTAGTTGCGAGAGAAGAGGACGAGGAAGAGGAAGAAGATAAAGCATCTCTGGATCGCCGTAAGGTGGTGATGAGTAATGATAGTTCCAGCCAATGTAACGCGCAGGCAAAGCGAGATTTTGCTTCTGTGGAGAAGGAGAGAGGCACTAGTGTCAGCTCTTGGGAGTCTCTCAAGTCCATCCTCTCTGATCCTGTCACGTAAGTAAAGGATTTTTTTAGCATGCTTCCGAACTTTGATGAGTACTGTTGTAAAAATGCATGTAGTTTGAAGACTAGTTCTTGTCAAACTAGGATCGTTATAGGTTTGGTGAGTGCTGCGGTGGAATGGAATGTGTACCTTCTTCTAGAGAAAGTGATGAAACAAGTGCATGTAGTTTAAAGAGGCTAGTTCTTGTCAACATTCTCAAGGATGGTTTAGTTACATGTGTTACTTTGTTTTTTGATAGCGGAGCGTTGATGAGTGATGCTACAATACTGCCTTGTGGACATTCTTTCGGAGCTGGAGGCTTACAAGAAGTTAAAAGAATGGTAAATGATTTCTCAACCAATCCGTTCAAGGATTTCTTGTTGAGACTCACTAATCAGATATTTGTTGTCAGAAAGCATGTTTCACTTGTTCCCAGCCTACTTCAGAAGGGTCAGAAAAGCCAAATCTTTGTGAGTTTAACCACATTACTAGTTTCAGCGAAAGGCTATATTTTTCTTTTCTGATCAAGGTTATTGGTTTGTTCAGCTCTCAGAATTGTAGTTCATGCTTTCCGCCAAGAAGAAGAGTCGGATCATGTTCACTCGTTGAAGCGAAGGAAAGAAAGGTCGGATCAGGTTGGTGTTTCTTTTACATATGTAAACAGTGTAATCTCATTTACAATGAGAAACCAGATAAGCAGAGTTTCTTTCTTCTGATCTGCAGCACAAGAGAACTTTCTGTGTTCCAAACATCACAGATACTCCTAAGAGTAGTAGTAGTAGAGGCATTCAGTGTCCTTTCTCCATTGGAGATCGAATCATCATAGAGGTTTGTGTTCTTCCACCATACCTGAATTACACAATCTAGAAGATGCTACTTTCATGTTTTTAACAAACGAAAGTTTCTATGGCTCAGGGAAACAAAAGGACACCTCCACGGTTTGTGGGACGCAAGGCTGTGATAATGACACATTGCTTAAATGGATGGTTAAGTCGTTTTCCTCTTGCTATAAACTTTGCATCGTTTTCCTCTTGCTATAAACTTTGCACTCATTTTATCTATTAGATTCTAAAGCTCTTGGAACAAATATGGGTTTCAATTTCAGGTATGTTGTGAAGACAGTGGACAATGCAGAGTCTATTAAGTTGCAACATTGCTCACTTGCCAAGATTGCAGACAACTCACCTTCTGAGGTAACAGTGGCCGAAATGGCGCCGCCTTGGCTGTCTAGTTCATAGCAAACCAGAATATGTAATTCTTCTTAATGTTTCATTATGAAGTAAAGCAACGAGACAACAAATCTCTTTATTAAGTCGTGTGTTTTTTATTCAAAGGAAACTTTGCTCTCTTCAAAGATAAAAACAGATGTCTTCTAATGTTTACATATACGACTGACAAAAACTGTCAACCCCGTGTTATTTACACTACATATGGGTAACCAACACAAGTGAGGACACAAAATACAATAGGCTGTGGGATTAGCCGTGGTCGAGTCATACTAGTCTCCAGATTAGGAACTAGTAGCCGGCGGCTTCATCATGGACAGAAGAAAACTGCAGGTTGAAAAAATAGAAGCTGCAGTCGCCTGAACCGCCATACTAGTCTCCACACTGCTACCATCTTTCCCAAAACTGCATCAAGAAAATTGGTTAGACCGGTCTTTCTTTTATGCTTCTACGATACTGTTTGGTCTCAACTTACTCACCTTGAATCTGATGACTGAGAACTGAAAGGCGAGGACTCATCCATTTGTCGTAGACCTTCGTTGCATCGTGACTGCATCTCCTTCACTTGGTTTAATGACTGTTCCTGCGAATTTCCAAAAAAAAAACATGGCTTCAAGCTTAAGAACCACGGGTATAATCATTCTTTGCTTGAAAGTCAGTGGATATGTACGCACCAGATCTTTCTCTTCATCCAAAAGAGCTTTCTTAATCTGATCAAATTTTGCAGACCACTTAATATGATGCGTCTCTTTTCCTGTTTTATCAGAAGTAACATCACCAGAGACATTCGTAGAAGAAGACTCTTTTGATGAAACGAGAAGTGGTAACTCGGCCGTCAAGATATTATGAACTCTGTTCTTACTTTCCTGTACAGCTGCAACAACATCATAACATCTCACTCAGATCACTAAAAACTCAATTAACCAGAGAAGCCCCTGTCCGTAAAACACACACACACACCTGCAAGCCGTCCACTGAGGTCTTGGTGAAGAAAATCCAACCATTGAGATGCTACGGTAGCAGCTAAAAAGAAACAAACGTTTTCCTTTTTAAGCATTTCTTTCTGCAATAGATTAATCATCATGCACCAGTACTAACAAAACTCTTCATGTTCCACCACAAGACTTGACCCACTCAGACATTTAGAAGAACAAAGAATAAGTGTAGTAAAAGGCACTAACCTTGAACAGCTAGAGACGTGGCTTGTTCCGGGGTTGTAAAGGAGTTGGCATGATCAGATGCCCCGGTAGATGGTAACTTAAACGCTAATGCCTTATCTTCTCTGACTGAACCTGGATAAACGAGAGAGTGATCAAAGTCTGAATTGACTAACATTGACATCTTAATGGATTAAAATGGGAATGATATAGATACCTCTTACATTCAAATCAGTATTTCTTTCCCCATCATGAGTCGCATTTCGAATCAACGCTTCAATAATAGAGCAGACCTGCTTCTTGCTCCTGACATGGTTAATGATCCCAGGATTCAACTCCGTCAGCAATCCACTTGGCGCGGTAACATTCGAGAACCTATCTACCTGCTGCTGTTCCTTCCTAGGAGCTTCGTTTCTCTTCTTTACAGAATCGCCTCGTCTCTTATTCTTCTGCTGCTTTTGCGCGGGTACTTCAACAGGAGTAGTTGGTGCTGCAGAGCTCGGTGCTGATACTCCACCCAAAGGGCCAGAGAGAAAACCGTTTCGCTTCATTTCCATCCACCGCCGCATCGAATCTGACTTTTCCAGTGAACCCTCTGCACCACACATCTGATTTGAAACCGAAGGATCTCGTGGACTAACAACAACGGATTCAGAAACCTCCCTCGGTTTCAAGAGGCTGCTATTTTTAGAAACCGCATCAACTTGTCCTCCTCGTTGCGACTCGCATTTACTATCATCTTTAGCCAAAACATTCTTTTCAGGCAAAGCCTGTTTTCCAGAATTAGCAACCAATCTATTATCATCTTTAGCGGAAACATCCTTTTCTCTCACTACTACCCTTCCTAAACCTTCAGCAGCAGGAGCCACAAGCACTTCAGACATCTGTCCACTACTTATTTTTGGTTGCAAACTACTAATTTTAGTATCTGTAGCATAAACATAGAAACAGTAGGAACCTTTTTCAACAACCCATGTGATAAACTCAGTGATAAAGATAGTTTCTAAATCTGAATTAAACAGAGATTACCAGAATCCAGATCTCGCACTTTGGCACGTTTAGACCCTAATTCATCTCTCTCTTCTAATCCACTTTCCTTACGCTTCTCTCCCGAAAGCTGCAAAATTGGGAAACACCCAGAAACAAAGAACACAAACCCATAAGCAAATTGTAATAATAACAAAGAAAAAAACAAACTTCGATGTAATATAGAAAAGTCATCGGGAAAGCTTAGAAAGAAGCAAACCGGAGGAATCGATGCCGGTTCAGACGAAACCCCTCTCTTTTCATCCATTTCCACACCAGCAAGAGATCGATTTTCGAGAAACCCAGATGCCCAATTGCGTAGACCGAGTCCAAATAGGGAGATTTGGGAAGAAGAGCAGAAGCGACCAGAGAAGTGAAGATTCGAAGAAATGATTCAGGGTTTAGGATCCGTGTGTTGAGTGAGTGAGATTCAGATGGTAGATCGATGGTAGAAGGAAGAGAAATAGATTTTGAATTCAAATTGAGAAGTGAAAGTTTTTTTTTTAGGTGTGTTATAAAGGGAGAGCTTCCTCGCGTTTTCCGCCGCTTATCTTCTACCCTTTTATATTCTCCATCACATCCCCAAGTTAGGGCTCTTTAGCAAAATAAAATAAAGTGCTACCCAAACGACATCGTTCGGAGCATGTACCGGTTTTAAAAACCAGACCGAACTTTAATTTGGGAACCGATTTTAAACAATCCAACTGAATTTTCAAGTTTTGATTTTATTTTTATTTAATAAACATATATGTAAATTTATATAATTTTTCTGTTAATATTATGATAAACACAATTTAATTAAATATTGAGATTATATAATTAAATATTTAAAATGATGAATAAAGAAAGTTACATGTAATTTAAGTTTAAAAATCTATTACTTAAAATAAAGATTTGTTTTTAATTAAAACTGGAAACATATAATAAATGTGAATTTTAAGTTTAATTCTGAAATTTGTGAAAAACTAGTTTTGGCAGTAAATCATATACTTAATTTTGGTTAATTTATTTAAGGGGAAACTGTTTTTTTTTTAGATCTAAAACACATATATTATCCTTATGGGATAATCCCAACATATAATTGTTCCATTAGACAAATGATATGCAAAACCCAATAGTGCCCTTCGAAAATACAATTAACAAACAAATTATGAAAATATTAAAATATATAATATAAAAATAAACTAATTAAAATAAAATAAAAACATAAGAAATCTCCATATCATATATATATATATATATATAACCTAATTTCTTTGGTTTCTCGTTATCGCCGCCTCTATCTCTCTCGTAAAGCGACAAAGAGAACCTCTCTTTCTCGTAGGGCGACAACGACTCCAACTGAAATCAACTATAATCTAGCGTGAATCTCTTCTTCTTCAACTCTACTCCGGCGTAAATCTCTTTATCTTCGGCCTAATATCTTCTTCTCCCGTCAAAATTGAATGTAACGTCGACTCCTCTCCTTCCGTATTTGATTTTCATGCTTGATATCTCGTTTTTGATAATCTCTTTGTCGGTTCTTCTATGGCCTAGCTGTAGTGTTTGATAATCTCCCACAATTTCATTTTCATTCTCTTCATGTTGTTCAATCGTATCTCTGTGAAAATCAAATTGATTCGTGTTTATTATGTGTGTTTGTGTTCTTGTTTTGTTGTTACCATTCGGTTTGTGAAAAACATTGATTTTCTTTTGAGTTTGTGTTTTGTTGTTACTGCACGGGTTTATGAAAAGATTTTGTGAAAATATTTGTTAATTTTGGCTTTATGTCTTATTTGTTTTATTTTGTATGCGTTATAAACTATGAAGAGACTGGTCATAATTGGTTTGTTCTTGTATTTTGTTTTCTTATGTGGTTATTGGTTATTCTTGGTATCAGTTATTAGTTATTGTTGTCATTAAAATTAATGTCAATTATTTGGATTGTATTTCCTAGTTTTATAGGTTACACACAATCGAATTGAATGATTCTTTTTTAAAAAAAATCGAATTGTCTTCCCTAGCTTTATAGATTCTTTTTTTTAAGTTCGTGATTGTTTGCAATGATCACTTTTGAACATCTTGATATATTCATCAACTCAATATGTAGATAACTCAAATCCAAATAGACATCAGTTTCTTTGAAACCAAAATCTCCTAAAACCATTTCTGTAATTCTTCTAAAGTAGATCTCAATTCCAAGCGAGTAACCTTTCACTTTTCCCTTCATCCACGGAGAATCTCCATCTTGTAGTTGCACCCAATTCACATACATCACATGAGGCATAGATATGTATCATGTGATGATCACTTTTGAACATGCTGATGTATTCATCAACTCAATAGGTAGATAACTCAACTCCTAATCGACATCAGTTTTTTCGAAACCAAAATCCCCTAAAAACATTTTCTATAACTCTTCTAAAGTAGATCTCAATTCCAAGCGAATAACCTTTCCTTTTTTCCCTTCATCCACGGAGAATCTCCATCTTGTAGTTGTACCCAATTCCCATACATCACATGAGGCATAGATATGCATCATGTGATGATCACTTTTGAACATGATGATTTATTCATCAACTCAATAGGTAGATAACTCAACTCCTAATCGACATCAGTTTCTTCGAAACCAAAATCCTCTAAAACCATTTTCTATAACTCTTCTAAAGTAGATCTCAATTCCAAGCGAATAAACGTTCCCTTTTCCCTTCATCCACGGAGAATCTCCATCTTGTAGCTGCACTCAATTCCCATACATCACATGAGGCATAGATATGCTTCATGTGATGATCACTTTTGAACATGCTGATGTATTCATCAACTCAATAAGTAGATAACTCAACTCCTAATCGACATCAGTTTCTTCGAAACCAAAATCCCCTAAAACCATTTTCTACAACTCTTCTAAAGTAGATCTCAATTCCAAGCGAATAACCTTTCCCTTTTTCCCTTCATCCACGGAGAATCTCCATCTTGTAGCTGCACCCAATTCCCATACATCACATGTGCATAGATATGCATCATGTGATCATCACTATTGAATATCCTGATGTATTCATCAACTCAATAGGTAGATAAATCAACTTTTAATTGACATCAGTTCCTTCGAAACCAAAATCCCCTAAAACCATTTTCTATAACTCTTCTAAAGTGGTTCTTAATTAAAAAAGCGAGTAATTTTCCCCATTTATCTTCATCGATGGAGAATCCTCTTCTTGATTCCCATACATAACACGAAGCATATATATACATCATGGAAAAAAATTTTGTGAAAAATCAAGAGAAAACGTAGGTGTTTGAAGAAAAAAAGGCTAATAGGTGTTTTTAAATTTTTTGGTAGACAAAATCAATTTTTTCAAATATAAAAAAAAATATTTGTAAATATTTTCATAATTGCACTGCCCATATTTTCGCAAATCTGTTTATGATTATTCGTAGAATACACATTCTACTATATGTACAAACAAGAGAACATGTTTGATATCTATTTCTACAGATATTAGATTTTTGAGTCGTTTGTAGATTTTTTATTCTACAAAATTTAAAGTGATAGGTTAACCGAAAATGTGCATTCCAAAAATATTTAGATAATTGTATTTATGTGGATTACTTATTCTAATCGAAGTATATTCACTAACAAAATGTGGATTTCGATTTACACTAGGCCATGTTTTGAAGAAAATTAAAATCTGCATGTTTTAGAACAAAATCTGAAAATTTTATTTAAACATTTTTAGAACCCAAAAATATACCACAACATTGATATATTTATTTTTCAATATTCCTATTTTCATATTTTTGGTTTGTTAAACTATTTGTTTTGATAAATCTAAAAGTATGTTTTGAGCAACAAATCTAAAAGTATGTTTTGAGCAACAAATCTAAAAGTATTAAAGAGCAAAAATGGTATAAAAAAGATTTTATCTCATAAAAACAAGGTATATCTTTTACCTCTCTCTTATGCTGTCCGAATCCGACAAGGTAATAGACAGTTGTAAGAAAGAGAGAGAAGAACGATCCAAGACATGGATCATGATCCTTCAAACGCGAAACCAAACCAACACCCACCTCTAACCAACCCATCTCCGACGTCGTTTCGAGGCCCCAACCATCGGCGAGCCCACTCCGAAGTTCAATTCCGTGTCCCTGAAGATCTAGACCTCTCCGAAACGTTCAGCGGGTTCGACGACCTTGGATCCGAAGATGACCTCTTCTGGTCCTTCATGGACATTGAGAATCTCGGATCCGGACCGGGTCATAATAACCCGTTTCCCGCTGAGAATGGTGGAGGTGGAGGGAGAGAGGAGGAAGGTGGGAGCTCGAGGCCTAGACATATGCATAGTGTCTCCGTTGATGGGTCTTCGAGTTTGGAGTCGATAGAGGCTAAGAAAGCCATGACTCCTGAGAAACTCGCTGAGCTTTGGGTTGTTAATCCCAAGAGAGCTAAAAGGTTTCGTCTTTTTTTGCTCGTTTCTTGTGAATTATGCTAATGATTTGATGACGTATATCTGGTTCTTGTTAGATCGTTAAGACTAGCTGACATGTCTTGTTTTACAAAAGGCGGTTTCTTTATAATATTATATATCTTTTGATGTTGATGTGATGTGATGAATTAGGTGTTACATCACTTTTGTTTGACTCTGATTCTCGAATCTCAACGATAATTAACTGAAATTTAGTTAGCTTCTAGTAAGCTTGATTTGCTACGTCTTTTTGGATGAGAGAGACTATGAGGGTCCCATAAGTATTATATATATATATATTTTTTTTATTTTTATTTTGTGTTTGGTACTTTTTGTACGGCTTGAATAAGTTTAAAGTCTTATAACATTTCCTTGTAGTGGTCAAACTGTATGAGAATTGCGAGTTATGGTTTCAAACCGGCTTTGGTTACATCAATGTTCTTTGACTCTGATTCTCGAATCTCAGTGATAACTGAAATATAGTTGTTAGCTTCTACTATGCTGCTTTTTGTTTGAGAGAGACCATGAGGGTCCCATCAGTATGCTTTTGTCTGATTAAAATCTCAAGTCGATTTTTTTATTGCAATTCATAAATGATGTGATGGCCCCCCAGCTTTTTGTTTGATTCGTCGGTTCAATATTGTTTGGTTAGAGAGATTCTAATTGATGATTCAAGTCTTATAACATATCATTTTGGTAGTCTAATTGATGATTCAAGTCTTATAAATGCTGTTCTAAACATTAGAGTGGAAACATTCAGCATTCTCTATTGATTGATAATTTGCTTCCAGTAGCTAATCGTGTATGGTTGCAGGATAATGTCTAACCGACAATCTGCAGCTCGTTCAAAAGAGAGAAAGGCTCGGTATATAATGCAGCTCGAGAGGAGAGTCCAGACCTTGCAAGCTGAATATGCTACCCGTTCTGCACACCTGTCTTTGATCAATGTATCTTCTTATTACAAGCTCCACTTGCTGTGATAATTTCCCTTCTGCTTGCTGCCTAATAATTAACTTGCTTCTTGCAGACAGACATAGATGGATTGTTATCTGAGAACACAGAGCTCAAGCTTCGCATACAGGCCGTGGAACAAAAGGCCAAGTTGCGTGATGGTATGTTAATCCTTCTTCTCATTCTCCTCCTTTTCTGTTTCGGTTTTAAAGGTCATTTTATCTGATGATTCTTTCCCTTACGCAGCGCTGAACGACAAAATGAAAAAGGAGGCCGAGAGGCTGAGGTTCGCAGCAGCGGGACAAGTCTCACACTCTGATGCTTATAACCTCCAAATGGCTCGCATGCAATACTCTCAACAGCAAGCATTCTTTCAACAACAAGCTGATGCTCAGAACATGCAACAAATGACTCCTCAGTTTCATCTCTTCCAGCCAAACAACAACAACAACAACCACCAAAACCCTCAGCTTATGCATCATGCTCCTTCCAACGCCTCTGGTCAATCTCATTCCTATTCGGAGGAAGTGCATGAAGACCATCTTGGCAGCTTACAGGGGCTTGACATTAGCAATGGCTCAATCTTTGGTAGGTCTAGTGAAAGCAGCAGCAGCACCATGTGAGAGAGGCTGCCTTTTCTCGATAAACCTTTTCTTTTTCTTCTCAATTGATACCTCATTTAGATAAACAAAAAGTAACATCTCTGTCTAATACATTCATTATTCTGTAAAACTGGTTTCTCTTTTTGGGGGCGTTTTGGGGTTTCAACTTGTCTCATTACTCTGTTTCCTGGTTCATGGGGGAGCTACCAAAGCCTTATGTTCTTTTCCAACTGCAACCATCCTTGTAAAATGGTGGTTGTGTTTGGATTTGGCTTTGCCTTAAACCTGAAAAGAAATTGTTTTTATTTTACATCACTTCTTCTCTTTTGTTGTTTCAGTAATTTACATTGTAGGAAAGTTTAGTTTGATGGTTAATAGCTCCATGTTACTTTTGCTTCGAGCACAAGTTCTTAGTACTACTCCCATAAGAACCCTAATGTCTGCAATCACTTTTTGGTTTCTGGTTCTTCACTTGTCTTAAAACCGCACTAGGATTCAACTACTAGAATCAGACCGATATAATTTGATCAGAAACATTAAATCTAGTTGTTCATTAGAATTCAAAAAAACTACCCAAACTTCTTAAAACGTGTCTAAATCTACATTGATTCTAACAGAATTTAGTCAACCGTTAACAACATAAAACGGCGTTGTTTTGACATAACAGAAAAAGTGCCAATTTCGCCCCAACAATTTCAGTCTTGCCAAATAGGACCCGAACAAATGGTCAGTGCCAAAAACGACCTCAACTCAATTATAATTTAAGAAAAACTACCCAAACTTTTTAAAACGTTCCTAAATCTACATTGACTTTAACAGAAGTTAGTCAACCGCTAACAAGATAAGACGATGTCGTGTTGATATATATATATATATTTAAAAAAAATGTTCATTCCGGGATAAACATGATCTTTTAAGTGTTCAGTGTTTTTAAGTGTTTTTGTAACCGATCCTTAAGAGTTTTGTGAGGGTCTACGCACTAAAAACTTCGCTAAGGATTCCGGATAAACATGTTCTTTTAAGTGTTCAGTGTTGTATACATGTAAAGATAGTTGGTTTGACTTGTATAAAGTATAGCTTCATTCAGGTCTTTGCCTCAAAACCCCAGCTGTCTTGTCTGCTAGTGTAGAAGGAAAAACAAACTAAAGTAAAAAAACTTTGTGGCAGGAAGTAAACAAATGTAAAGTAGAGATAAATTAAAGCTCTCTGATTCTTTTTGCCCACTATCTAAATCCCATCTTTTGTTCTCTTCTCTCACTCTCACAGACGCATTTCGCAAGTTGATACACTTAATTCTCCTCCGTATAAACACTATTCTCAATCAACATCGATCATACATTTAACAATATTAAAAAAAAATGGCAGTTTCAGTAGCCGTCTTAACAATACTCTTTGGTGTTCTAGGTAAGACACAAATTACATAAACCAGCCTAGACATGTTGAAGCAACTTAATCGGTACTAAGTACGAAACAACAATACTAAATACTCGCATAAAAATCTCTGAACTAAATTTTCAGAAAATCACTTAAGTTTATCTTGTGTCGGCTCAGAAGCTGGGTCATTGAAATGACGTTCTTTTTGGACAATGACTGTTCTTCATGCACGGAGTTACGACCAGACCAGTCCCAACAATTTTGGGGCATCCAAGACACAAACGCCTTGTGATGGTCACTTAAAATGTGGTCCCTTTTGTTGTAACGACCGTGACCCAAGGTGGAAAACCTATTTGTTTTTATTAATTAAAATCCAAAAATCTTCTTTTTATTTTGTCCCACATTGAAAATTTAGAAAACCTACCTCCTTTCCCTTCTCTTATATAAGAAACTTTACTCTTCTCTTTATTCTCATCAAGTCAAAGTATTTCTTTGCGTGTGACGAGTTGTTGTTGAATTATTCGACGACCAGTCACTAGTGAATTTTCCGGTCGGATTTCCGGGTGAGCTTCCGGCGAGATTTCTGGGCGAGCTTCCGGCGGGATTTCTGGACGAGCTTCCGGCGGATTTTTCTAGTAAGTTTTTCGCCTCCTTACTTCTAGTTACAGAAATCTATTTTTGAAAGGTTGTTATTTTAGGAAAGTTTCTACTTTAGGAAAGTTTCCATTTTAGGAAAGGTTCCATTTTAGGAAAAGTTCCATTTTAGGAAACTTTATTTTTGGAGAATCTGAGCCTAAGTTGTTGATTGTCGTGTTGCAGTTGACCTCAGTTGACCGCATCTTCCGTTGTTTATTTCCTGCCAGTGGCTAAGGTGAGGGTCTATTCCGTAAATCTCGTACCAGTGTAGAATTCTCTCTATCGTAGTTTAGATTTCGAATCATGATCCGTCTGTTTGAATTGAGTGTGTTTGAGTCTTGATTGTTAGTTAGTTCATTCATTGTAAACTGGAACTAGGAGTCTAGAGGATTCAACCGTTGATTTGATTGTGTGATGTTAAGATATGCGATATATATATATATATATATATATATATATGTATGTATACATAGTTATGAGTAGGGACTATGTGAGTGGGCGGGGGTCCAGAGATGTCTGGACTAGCGACGCAACTTTGGTGGGCGGGGGCTCAGAAACGTCTGGGCTAGCGACGCAGATTGTGTGGGGCGTGGGTGCAGAGACGTTTGCATTCGACGCAGCTTTGGAGGGCGGGGGTACAGAGACAGACTGTACTAGCGACGCAGCGTATGTATATATATATATCCGTATGAGGAGATGCGGGGTGTATGGACTAGCTATATGCTATCATCGCATTGTTTGTGTTGTGTGATGCTTTAGGCATCTTGTTTGTTCATGTTAGAGCTAAACTTCCATAGTGGGAGTTCTATTTACTCAAGTCAGTGGTTTGCGTGTTTAGCATCCCATACCTCACGGAGTAACTCCCCTGTTGCTCACCCCTCTTTCTTCCCTTGCAGGTGAGTTTGATGAGTAGTTGGATATCTGGACGGTTTGGTGTCTTTGGGATCATTGTATTTTATTTCAATTTTAATTAACTTTTCGATTTAAGGTACTTGGTTTTTAAATTATAAACTCGTTTTTATTTGGAAATTATTTGATTAAAAGGTTCGACATTTTATTTGATTTTATAAATCGGTTTAATTCGATATTTTACCGTAAGTAACACGCCGTTCTCCATATAGGAGGTGACGGGTGTTACAAATTGTAACATCCCGAGTTGTGATATGTGAAAAGGTTTAAGAGAATTGATTTGGCTACCTATGTCACCAAAGTTGACTTATCTTTTCCGGAGCACATCCTGAAAGAACTCCAGAGTTAAGCGTGCTTGAGCTGGAGTAGTGGAAGGATGGGTGACCTATCGGGAAGTGATTCGCGATAGCGTGCGAGTGAGGCCAAAGCATGGAAAAATGTCGGGTGGTGATTGTAGGGTCAGTAAACAATGATTTCGAGCCTTAAGAAAAATTAACGGACCGACCGTCAGACAGGATGGGTCCCACGGACCGAGAGAGCGGGCGTGGGTGGCCCATTAGCTGTGGGCGGTCGGGGCGTTACAAGTGGTATCAGAGCTGGTTAGCCATCTCGGTTCTGACCCGAGAGGCGTCTTGAGACCTGTCGTGGGCGCAACGAGGACGTTGCGTTCTTTGAGAGGGGGTGAATTGTAACATCCCGGGTTGTGATATATGGAAAAGCTTAAGAGAATTGATTTGACTACCTATGTCACCAAAGTTGACTTACCTTTTCCGGAGCACATCCTGAAAGAACTCTAGAGTTAAGCGTGCTTGAGCTGGAGTAGTGGAAGGATAGGTGACCTATCGGGAAGTGATTCGCGATAGCGTGCGAGTGAGGCCAAAGCATGGGAAAAGGTCGGGTGGTGATTGCAGGGTCAGTAAACAATGATTTCGAGCCTTCAGAAATTAACGGACCAACCGTCAGATGGGATGGGACCCACGGGCCGAGAGAGCGGGCGTGGGTGGCCCATTAGCCGTGGACGGGTCGGGGCGTTATAAGTGGTATCAGAGCTGGTTAGCCATCTCAGTTCTGACCTGAGAGGCGTCTTGAGACCTGTCGTGGGGCGCAACGAGGACGTTGCGTTCTTTGAGAGGGGGTGAATTGTAACATCCTGAGTTGTGATATGTGAAAAGGCTTAAGAGAATTGATTTGGCTACCTATGTCACCAAAGTTGACTTATCTTTTCCGGAGTACATCCTGAAAGAACTCCAGAGTTAAGCGTGCTTGAGCTGGAGTAGTGGAAGGATGGGTGAGCTATCGGGAAGTGATTCGCGATAGCGTGCGAGTGAGGCCAAAGCATGGAAAAAGGTCGGGTGGTGATTGCAGGGTCAGTAAACAATGATTTCGAGCCTTAAGAAAAATTAACGGACCGACCGTCAGACAGGATGGAGCCCACGGACCGAGGTGGGTGGCCCATCAGTTGTGGGCGGTCGGGGCGTTACATTTGTATTTATCTTGTTGCAGTTTGGATAGATCTCACGTGACCTTTTTGGGGATACAATTCATCAGTTTTTTCCGGCTTCAATATTGATGAGCGTTTAACTGGTCGTGTTGTTGTTTTCATCCAGTGATTGTAAGTTTTAAGTTTCTTTTGGTTTTGTAACAAAAAAGAAAACTAAACCATTCAAAATTTTATACATTCACTCGATTGCGTTCATAGTAGCTAAATGTGTGACACTGAGAACCTTATACTATTAAAACTAACTAACTCAACCACTTTTTTTTTTCTTTCTTTCTAACTCACTCAACCACTTATAAGATTCTTTGTCAAGAACATCTTACCAAAGAAATGGCGCGGTAGTTTTCAAAAGTAAAGCTAATCCCAAATTAATTATCATTCATATATCAGCTTGTGTTGACTAATCACATAATCTTTTCTTGATGGAATGTTATATATCTACACCAACCGCCACTTACAATAACATAGCGATTTTCGTAAATCGATTAACTAGCATCACAAATTTGGATTAATAAGAAGTCTTAAACCTTTTTTTGCCGAAATTCAAAATATTTTTTCTACATTTTAAGGAATCCTGAAGTAGCCTGGCTAAAAACGAACCATATATGGCTGTGCTAGGTTGATTACCTTTAAGACATAGGATAGTTAACTATGTAAAGGGCCACGAAAATGACGTATCCGATAAATGTATGCGAAGAGAGCCTCATGCATGTGCTTGGTAACATGGTAGGACCATCTACTATCATATTTAAGATATTTTGTTTATTATTAGTGGCTTCTCTAGTCAATCTAGGCCATTTAAATAGCTGAATACTCCCTCCGTTTTATATTAAGTGTCGTTGTAGAGAAATTTTTTCGTTACAAAATAAGTGTCATTTCGATTTTCAATGCAAAATTTATTAATTTTATGCAGTAATTTATTTTTCTATTGGTTGAAATATGGTTAGGTGTATAGGTAATTGTGTTTTTATATAGGAAATATATAAAATTAGTTGTTTCTTTAATCTGTGTGCACAAAGTCAAAATAACACTTAATATGAAACAGATGGAGTATAATTGTTGTAATCAAAACCCGAGCTAATATTAATAAATATTGGAATATTTCTGAATACAAATTAACTAGATGAAAAGTTGGAAACGATTATTATAACTAATTTTTTTTTATTTTTTTAAAAAAGTATTATAACTCAAAACTTGTTATATTACCTACATTGATGCCACACACCATACCGTGGGAGACCTTCAAAAATCAAAGCTAGGCTACCTAAATGTTTTTTTTTTTTTTTTTTTTTGCTTTAAAGCTACCTAAATGTTGGTGTTACCAAAATTTAGCAGTAATATATATCAACTGATAAAAGCCAAAATGGACTCACGAGTTCAAATCAGTTGTCATATATCAAGTGCATACAGTATCAATTCATCATTAGCGTGTTTGCTAATAACGAAATCAAATCCAAAATTTATAAAACCAAGCTTATTTTCAAATTTTCAACAACATAAGAAGAAAAAAAACTTTGGTAGTTGGGTTGTGTATCAAATGAATAAATGAATACTCAGACAGTCGGACGTGTCGTAAATTAACATGCAGATCATTAATTTCATGAATAATTGTAATCCGAGGTGTCATATAAACTAACATGCAAATTAATGACTTAATGAATAATTAAATAGAATAATGTCATCTAATACCTTTAATTATATTCAACAATCGTAAAACAATAGGAACAAGCAAGTGATCAAATGATTGAGAAAAGATCGAGTAACTGCAAACCCCATATCCAAAAAAATAATAAACAAATAGCTTAAACTTTTTATACTTGAATTCGAGGTTCTTAACAAATTTATTTGCTTACAAACTAAAGTTTTGAAATTATTGATCGTTGTTTGCTCTCATGTATTTCATCTTCCTTTTACCGTGAGATCAGTTATTTAGATTTTGAATTTGTTACACTTATAACATCATCAGATCTTCATTAATAAATCTACATTTTTAGCAAAAAAAAAGGATTGATTCGCACATTAAAAAGTCAGAATCTGTCATCCAGAGCCAACTTTGAAAATTATCGGGTTTAAATAATTTTTAATATTTTCTTTTTGACAAAGATGCCAAAAGGACTGTTGTTTATCTAATGATAAATACATATATTTAATTTATGTTATAAGATAAGCATTGAAATGATCATCCACTTCTTTACCAAACTCAAGCACTATGATCATCCACTCTTTTACCAACTCAAGCACTATGATCATCTACTCATCAAGCACTATGATCACCTACTCATTTACCAAATTAAGCATAATCTTTGTTATTTTATGTATTGTTGTTCACTATAAATACCATCACTCATCTCATTCTTTTGTACACCAAAAACAAGAACAAGAGTTTATAATCAAAGAATCATTACATTTTCTTCTTCCTTCTTATAATAAACTCTCTCCCTTATACTAGTGTTATTTGCTTCCTACGGGTATTAAATTATACTCTTATTTAAATTTCTCGATACTATAAATTATAAGTTATTTCATAACACGTTATCAGCACGATCGTTCTGCAATTCGGTAAAATTTATTGTATCATATATACTCTGCTATAATAGTCAGTATACCGTCTGTACTATTATTTATATTATGTTATAATGGCCGGAATACCGCCTATATTATTTATTAATATTTTAATTAATTTATTGGTCGGCCGAACCGCCTTATATTCTATTTATTGTTAACTGGACGGCCGAGCCGCCTTTATTTTCTGTTTGTTGTTAACTGGACGGCCGAGCCGCCTTTATTTTCTGTTTGTTGTTAACTGGTTGGCTGAGCCACCTTATATTTTGTTTATTGCTAATTGGTCGGTCGAGCCGCCGTATAATTTATTTATTATTCTGCATTGACCGGCTGAGCCGTCGCATAATTTATTATCATAACAAAAAATATTTATTCACCATAATTTTTATTTTTATCAAAATTTTATGAAATTTAATAGATTTGATTGATCGTTTAATACGATATTTTCAGACTGATTTTTAGTGCACTCGATTTAACCTCAACGGTCAC
Organism: Brassica napus; assembly: GCF_020379485.1. Taxonomy (NCBI): domain Eukaryota; kingdom Viridiplantae; phylum Streptophyta; class Magnoliopsida; order Brassicales; family Brassicaceae; genus Brassica; species Brassica napus. Next base: position 2,242,981 of record NC_063446.1, read on the forward strand.
AAAGAAAATTTTTCAAAAATTTCCCCTTTCTCCAACGGTCATAAACAGTGATTTTTATCTATAAATACAACTCA